>NC_091133.1:131103305-131288305 GCF_040183065.1 Periplaneta americana
AATCCGGTTGCGAATATCAGCTATAAGGCCTGGGGGGAACTCTTCAATCATGTGGCTGGCGAAAAGTCATCCGCATAAACAAGCAGCTGATGTAATCTGTTCAATTCCAAGCCCTCTCTGTTATCCTGGACTTTCCTAATGGCATACTCTAGAGGATAGCTAAAAAAGTAAAGTTGATAGTGCATCTCCTTGCTTTAGCCCACAGTGAATTGGAAAAACATCCGACAGAAACTGACCTATACGAACTCTGCTGTACGTTTCACTGAAATACATTTTAATTAATCGAACTAGTTTCTTCGGAATACCAACTTTTATACGAATATTACATAAATATTCCCTCTTAACAGCTTAACA
The DNA here is from genome assembly GCF_040183065.1 of Periplaneta americana. Lineage (NCBI taxonomy): Eukaryota > Metazoa > Arthropoda > Insecta > Blattodea > Blattidae > Periplaneta > Periplaneta americana. Next base: position 131,103,660 of record NC_091133.1, read on the forward strand.
GAGTCATATGCCTTTTTGAAATCTATGACTAACTGATGTATACTGTAGGTACCCTTATATTCCAATTTTTTCTCCAATATCTGTCGAATACAAAAAATCTTATCAATAGTCGATCTATTACGCCTAAAACCACATTGATGATTCCCAATAATTTCATCTAGATATCGTACGGAGTTAATCTTCTAAAAAAAATATTGGACAAAATCTTGTACGACGTCAACAAAAGTGATATTCCTCGAAAGTTGCTACAGTTATTCGTCCCCTTCTTAAAACTAGGTACAATTATGGTACTAATAATAATAATAATAATAATAATAATAATAATAATAACCATCATCATCATAATAAAATATATTATATTATTATTATTAATATTATTATTACTTACTTACTTACTTACTTACTTACTTACTTACTTACTTACTTACTTACTTACTGGCTTTTAAGGAACCCGCAGGTTCATTGCCGCCCTCACATAAGGCCGCCATTAGTCCCTATCTTGAGCAAGATTAATCCAGTCTCTATCATCATATCCCACCTCCCTCAAATCCATTTTAATATTATCTTCCCATCTACGTCTCGGCCTCTTCAAAGGTCTTTTTCCCTCCGGCCTCCCAACTAATACTCGATATGCATTTCTGGATTCGCCCATACGTGCTACATGACCTGCCCATCTCAAACGTATGGATTTAATGTTCCTAATTATGTCAGGTAAAGAATACAAATTATTATTATTATTATTATTATTATTATTATTATTATTATTATTATTATTATTATTATTATTATTATTATTATTATTATTATTATTATTTCACTCTTTTATTATTTCAAATTTATTTCAATTTCTTTATATTCTAGAAATACAAATTTGCATAGTGTAAATATATGAACAAAACAGATAAATACAAACAGTAAAACAATACGTAAGTATAAAAAATACTGGCTTTTAAGGAACCCGGAGGTTCATTGCCGCCCTCACATAAGCCCGCCATTGGTCCCTATCCTGAGCAAGATTAATCCAGCCTCTATCATCATATCCCACCTCCTTCAAATCCATTTTAATATTATCTTCCCATCTACGTCTCGGCCTCCCCAAAGGTCTTTTTCCCTCCGGCCTCCCAACTAACACTCTATATGCATTTCTGGATTCGCCCATTTCAAACGAATGGATTTAATGTTCCTAATTATGTCAGGTAAAGAATACAAATTATTATTATTATTATTATTATTATTATTATTATTATTATTATTATTATTATTATTATTATTATTATTATTATTATTATTATTATTATTTTACTCTGTTATTATTTCAAATTTATTTCAATTTCTTTATATTCTACAAATACAAATTTGCATGGTGTAAAAATCTAAACAAAACAGATAAATACAAACAGTAAAACAATACGTAAGTATAAAAAAGAGGATAAATATGTTTAATAAATCTGAGGGCCGATGAGCAGTGTTCGTGTTCGGTCGCAGTTCAGAAATATGTTTAGTACAAGAGGAATACATAAATAAATTAGAAATTAAAATAAAAAAACTACATTTAAGTCACAAATCGATGTCTAAGAAGTTATATCCCGTATCCATAAATTTCCATGGGAATAAAGAAAATATATTATGAAAATTTCTCCGCTGGAGAAAGCAGAGTTGAGCCGTTTTTGCACCCAGCGTCTCAATTATAGTAACACATGTTAATTTCCTTTTAAAATAATTCCGTTTATACTTTAACGCGCTTCATAACAAAACAAACGAGCCACGTAACTAAAACTTACGTAATTTCACGAAGTACGTTTCTTGGTCTAAGCGTTATTTTATCTCATAATAAAATATCTCGCAGAGATTTTTTCCTGCGCTCCTTGCCGCCATCATATCGCATTCATTATAAAAGTCGTACCCTCGCAGTTTCCACTTCTATACAAAAATTATCTAACAACCACGTGATAGCGAATTTATTCCGTTAATGTGCAGTATAACGCACTCGTAAAGTAGCTTATCTGTGCAAGTCAAAATTAAATTTAGCAGCATCGCTTTGCGCATTCAGATTTCTGCAAATAGGTTTTCCTTTTTTTCTTGGACTCTGTCATAAACTGGTCTGTATTTTAATTACAATACTTATCTTTTCTTAAAATACGACGATGAATCACACTAAAACCATTCATATCTGCACAATGTATAGAAAGATATTTACTTTTTAAGCTATCACATATTTATGCAATGTCCTGTATTGTAAACACTCGTAGTTATACTTGTCTCCCTTCGTAAGATCTTGATTTTTGTTAACTAAATACATTATTCTCCCGCGCCGTGGCGTCGCGGTCTAAGGCATCCCGCCTAGGACCCGCGTTACGGAATGCGCGCTGGTTCGAGTCCTCATGGGGGAAGAAATTTTCTCATGAAATTTCGGCCAGTGTATGGGACCGATGCCCACCCAGCATCGTGATGCACTTGGGGAGCCACGATAGGTAGAGAAATCCGGTTGCGAATACCAGCTATAAAGGCTGGGAGGATCATCGTGCTAACCATACTTCCATTCTGGTTGGATGATCGTCCACCTCTGCTTCTGCATGTGGGCGTGAATCCAGCAGCCGGCTGGTCGGTCTAGGCCCTTCACGGGCTGTAGCGCCACGGATTATTATTATTAAATACATTATTACGTTCTTAGAAGACCGAAGTATTTAAATAATCATATTCAAATTTTAATCAATTACTAGCATTGTCTTTTAATAAATAGGCTATACAACTCCCAAGGACCGAATTATTTACAGGTGATTTTTTACTTGGTTATTTAACAACACTGTATCAACCACTGGGTTATTTAGCGTCGATGAAATTGGTGACAATAATCCGTGGCGCTACAGCCCACGAAGGGCCAAGACCGACCTGCCGGCTGCTGGCCTCACGGCCACATACCGAAGTAGAGGTGGACGATGAAATTGGTGATAGGGACATGCTATTTGGCGAGATGACGCAAAAAAGATTCGCCATAGATTACCTGACATTCGCTTACAGTTGGAGAAAACTCGGAAAAAAAACCCAATCGGCTAATCAGCCAAAGCGGGAATTAAACCCACGCCCGAGTGCAACTCTGGATCAGCATTACAGAAAAATTGTTATACAGATTGTTTCCGAATTGGTGTTTTTAGTAGGTTATTTTACGACGCTTTATCAACAGCTTTGGTTATTTAGCGTCTGAATGAGATGAAGGTGATAATGCCGGTGAAATGAGTCCGGGGTCCAACACCGTAAGTTACCCAGCATTTGCTCATATTGGGTTGAGGGAAAACCCCGGAAAAAACCTCAACCAGGTAACTTGTCCCGACCGGGAATCGAACCCGGGCCACCTGATTTCGCGGCTAGACGTGCTAACCGGCGAATTGGTGTTACAAACCTTCAGGGATGATGGCGATCAGGGATGATGGATGATCAATTTGAGATAAGGAACCATGGTCCGGAAATGACTGAGTCGAAAGTTATATTTGTGTGGAAATGAAATTGTAATTTGGCACCACGTGCCCTCCTTCCCTTAACTTTTGGAACAGTCGTGGAAAAATGGTATGGGCCGGATGTCTCCTGCGTAGGTACTTGGCCCGATACAATCTGTGAGCTTGTCTACTGTTCTCATTGGCTCATCCGTATTCGAAAATCAAGTCTGCTTATTCCGCTCTAGTGAAATGGAGGAGTACTGGAAAGAGTGGGTGAAGAAAGAATAATGGTGAAGCTGATCAGGAGGAGAAAAAGAATTTGGCTGAGTTACTGGCTAAGAAGAAACTTCCTGCTGAAGGTTGCACTGGAAGGAATAGTGAACGGTGAAGGAAGTTCGGGACAGAAGAAGATATCAGATGATAGACATCATTAAATATATGGATCGTATAATTCTCGAACGGTAATTTCCTAGGGACATAACCTCTATTTCCAAAATATTTTAGAAAACAAACTCGATATATGATTAAAAGCTTAACACCTTCATAAAAATTGCATTATATTGTTATTTACTATTCAGTTATACAGGGACATCATTTTATTTTTACTTGAATTTTTATTGTATCTGAGTTTTTGAATGTACTTCATTCCCACCCCTTCTACTAATGAAGTACAACCGTCCTCCACACAGATCCAAGACCGCATATACAGTCATAGCAGCCTTACGGTCATAGTAAACAGTACGTTCCAAAAATATGTTCGCGTTTTCCAGTGACGAAAGAGCTTTCAATATTGCATCATTTTCCATTTGTCTAAGTCGCATCCCGGTTTCCCCCACCTGCTTCTATTCGCCTCTTTGTAAATGCTAGTGGCTGGGCTGTCTCAGCTCTTTTCTGGGAACATTAAATTGTTAGGAATTGGACGTCTACGTAATATTATACAACTGTTTAAAATAACCAACATAAAAGGGCCTCGTTAAGTAATTAACTGTCACGTGATTTCCTCCCTTTCTACGACGCTGCGACGTAACCACTTGGACGGACAGTAGATAGCATGTCTGAGTAATTTTATCTGTGCGGGTCGGGCAAAAGTGAAGATTGAATTTACAGTACATAAAAAGGTAAAGGTATCCCCGTAACATGCCATTAAGGCACTTGGGGGCCATGGAGGTAGAGCCCCATGCTTTCCATGACCTCGGCACTAGAATGAGGTGGTGTGGTCGGCACCACGCTCTGACCGCCTTTTACCCCCGGGAAAGACCCGGTACTCAATTTTATAGGAGGCTGAGTGAACCTCGGGGCCGTTCTGAAAGTTTGGCAACGAGAAAAAATCCTATCACCACCTGGGATCGAACCCCGGACCTTCCAGAATTTACAGTACATAAGGTACTCTTTTATAGAGTAGGTACAGAATTATTTCAACATGAGTTACTAGTACGAAGGACGAAACTGGTAATTGGGATTAGTTGCAATCGTCTAGAGTGCGATAATATGGACATTAGAACTGAAGCCTGTATCGAAATGAACGGCCACCATTTTCAAAAATGTGTTTAAATATCCATATTATGATTATTTTTCAATTTAACTTCATTCTCTATAATGTACGCTAATGTGTTGTAGACAATATAATATACACTGCATAATGAATACGTCCACATGGACAGCTCACTTCGTGAGTAAAAACACTCATTGTTAATACTGTACTGTATTTTGATTAAACAAAACCTAATGAAAATTATCAAACTCAAACTCGCGATATTTTCTAGTTTACGTAAATGAACTACTTTTCTTCCCTCCTATGCCTAGTAAAGTGATCTGTTTGTATTTTACGCCAGTATCATCGAACTCCATTCATGAATGGGGGTAGCAAACGGTGTTTCCGGTTCTCAATCGTTAATCCAAAGGTATAGCCAAGTTAATATTAAAAATGTTAGTAAAAATAAAATGATGTCCCTGCACAATGAAATATATTCTCTAGTTTACCATTTTTGTAGTAAGTGGTTGAAAATATGTTCTAAATTTCTGTTAGATATATAGAAGGCATGTAACATCAAAAGAGTTATTTCAGTTTCTTTAAGACAAAATGGAACCTAAGAAGAGCGTTTAAGAAATTCTTCAAAATAAAAAGCAGTCAGCAGAGGCATATCTCCATTTACTCCTTGCATATAATATCACAGTATGTAGAAGTTTTTCCTATCTCGAGCGTCGTGGAAGAACCTCAAAACCTTTTATAATGTTTGCCCTGAAAACTCGTCAAGAACTGGAGACATTACGGACGTCATTTAGTGGAACCACCACCTCCCCCCTCACCGCCTCTTTTACAGTCTATTACTACCCAGACCGCTGCGAGAGAACGAAGTGTGCTTACAGACATACAGGCCAGTCGAGAACTCTCACCTGCGTGGTGAGTTTTGCATAAGGGCAGCTAATGTTCAAAAAGTACGTATGAACGTCTGCTACCTCAATTAAAACCCTGAGAAATAGTTAACGTCATTTCTCAGCTTAATACTTACTTAGTTACTTACTTCCTTACTTACTTACTTACTTACTTACTTACTTACTTACTTACTTACTTACTGGCTTTTAAGGAACCCGGAGGTTCATTGCCGCCCTCACATAAGCCCGCCATCGTTCCCTATCTTGAGCAAGATTAATCCAGTCTCTACCATCATATCCCACCTCCCTCAAATCCATTTTAATATTATCTTCCCATCTACGTCTCGGCCTCCCCAAAGGTCTTTTCCCTCCGGCATCCCAACTAACACTCTATATGTATTTCTGGATTCGCCCATACGTGCTACATGTCCTGCCCACCTCAAACGTCTGGATTTAATATTCTTAATTGTGTCAGGTGAAGAATAGGCCTACAATGCGTGCAGTTCTGCGTTGTGTAACTTTCTCCATTCTCCTGTAACTTCATCCCTTTTAGCCCCAAATATTTTCCTAAGAACCTTATTCTCAAATACCCTTAATCTCTGTTCCTCTCTCAAAGTGAGAGCTCAAGTTTCACAACCATAAAAAACAACCGGTAATAAGTTATAACTGTTTTATAAATTCTAACTTTCAAATTTTTTGACAGAAGACTAGATGACAAAAGCTTCTCAACCGAATAATAACAGGCATTTCCCATATTTATTCTGCGTTTAATTTCCTCCCGAGTGTCATTTATATTTGTTACTGTTGCTCCAAGATATTTGAATTTTTCCACCTCTTCGAAGAATAAATCTCCAATTTTTCTCAGCTTAATTTGTATGTAAATTAAATACGATTTCTAACGAGTTAGGAAGCAAAGAATCTGATTACGAAATCTGACTTGAATGAAAGCCAAAATTCTATAATACACGTTACTATTGGTTAACAGAAAACTCAAATTTAAGTCACACAGAAAGTGTGCACTCAATGTTGGGTTTTGACGTCTTGTCAACCCATTTGAGATATGTGGAAATGAAGGGGAATAATTGAGGCGTGATCTGGCAAAGTTCCTGGGTAACTCAAAAGGAGAGGACATGCTCTGTATATCACCGAATGAAATAAGATTGTGTGAGATGAAAGTACAAGACGTACTGTTTAAAGTCATACCTGGTATGGGTGCCAATGACCCCCCGTTTTGGAAATATAGGCTATTGTTTGTGACATACTTCCATTAGGTGGCTAACAGGGAAGCATTAGACTGTGTAACAGCGTAGCTCATATGGTTGGATGCTGAGTTGTTATCCAGGCAACCCCAGTTGGAATCCTAATGCCTTCTCATTTTTTAAAACTTGATATTATTATTATTATTATTATTATTATTATTATTATTATTATTATTATTATTATTATTATTATTATTATTATTATTATTATTATTATTATTATTAGAACCAAAAGGACAACTTGGTCCAAGAGTGCAACGTCAAGTAGTTGAACTCACTTCTAAATTCGGAAATATATATGTAACACGTTCTTCATCAGGAAAGCTGACATCTCTACTCCATAAGCAATACCTGGACAAAGTAATAGACATATGTGAAAGAGCAGCCATTTCTTTTAATTCTGAACTCGTGGGAAGGGCAGGTAAATCCTTCTTTATATGATGAAATATTTACAAATGTAGAAAATAAAGTAACGTGCAACCTTTAAGTGATTTTACCCAAATGTACTGGATTATGCCAGTCCTGTGATGTTTACTTTTTTTAGACAGGTGAAGATTTTTATCAAATATTTGCAAAATAGCTCTTTCCTTTTACAAACTGGACGACAAATTGCTTCAAGGGAGGATGCCCTCAAAATTCACTCCTTAATTCACTTTCAGTTATCAGCTCCTATATTCAAAGCCATGTTGAAATATGCTGGTATGCATCAAAATTAATAAACGAACGAGAAGTGTTTGTGAATGTGAAAAAGTCTGTTTCGCAGCAGAAGTGCGAAAGAATGTGGTTGACTGTGGACAACCTTCTTTCATTTGCTGTGTATGGTGCAGGAAATATGTATGTTTTGTGTGTTTTTATGACATTTATCATAATGAATTATGTACAAAATGAAGTGGAATAGAAACAGAACAGACACCAGTGACCTGCCTAGGTGTGCAATATTTCCTTGTTTATCCTTTACAATACAATGTTAGTTAATTAATAATTTGTTTAAAACATGATGAAGAGTTCAATACATTGAGAAATAAAGGGTGCGTCAGAAAGAACGGATGGATTTCAAACTATCGATACGCAACGAGGAGAGAGATATAGTGAGGGGGACCACGACTGTTGGGTCAGCCAGAGAATGCAGTTTCAGTTGAGAACATGGTGTTGGTCTGGTGTACAACGTGCTTTCATCGTAGAGACATTTTTGAAAAATGAAGAGTCTGTGATCGCCACTCAGGACTCATTTCGACATCGGATGTCACGCTAGGATTCCAACTCGGAATACAATTTTGCGGTGGGTGGCTTCATTTCGTATCACAGGTTCAACATTAAAGAAGAAATCACCTGGACGAAATTCTATTGCACTGAGATTGTCCGAGGCTACGGTAAGATCTCGCGCCCTGCGACTTCTTTCTTTGGGACCATTTGAAGGCGTAAGTTTGTAAACATCGATCACATACACTGGACGAACTGAAGACAGTGATTCGCGAAGAAATCGTGACAATTGCACCAGCTATGACTGTGAAAGTGATGGCGAACATCAGAAAACGCCTCGATGCCTGTATTGAAAGCCAAGGACATCATATGGATAATGTTGTTTTCCATAAATAAACTGCATGTATTGGTGAATATGTTGATAACAATAAATTTTTGATTTGATGAATCTTTGCAATTTTCTTGCCATGTGAAATCCATCCGTTCTTTCTGACGCACCCTGTATGATATATGTAAATAGATAACTCAGCACCCAATCATATGAGCTACGCTTTCACACAGTTTAATGCTTCCCTATTAGGCACCTAACGGAAGTATGTCTCAAACAATAGCCAATCCATATTTCTAAAGCGAGGGGTCATTGGCCACCCATACCAGGTATGACTTTAAACAGTACGTCTTGTACTTTCATCTCACACAATCTTATTTCATTCGGTGATATACAGAGCGTGTCCTGTCCTTGTCAGTCAATAAAGCGTTGGCGCGCTCAGACAAAAATCCCGTGTTCGATACCCGGCTAATAATTTTTCCCTTGAAATTATTCAAGTCAGCTTTACAGGGAAGCCTGAAGGCCTGATTTTTACGTTGTTAAAGCCTAGTTCCAATAATTAAAGTTAGACAAGCTCTGAAAGACTTAAAACGGGAAAGGATATGCGTTATTTGTAGGAAAGACATTCTCTGCGTTTTGTTTCTTTCTGCTAAAATGATTTCCACTTTTTAAATAGATAAAATTAGAGTGATTAGGCAGTGTATGGAGAGCTGTTCTAGGATTCCGCAGCAAGTCAAACAGTTCGATGTCAGGTAGTAATCGAATGACCAATCGTATTACTCAAACAAGCTCGGAATAGGATGGACTATCACTGACACTGATGCGCTAAAAATAACTGTCAACTTTCAATTAAATTTCAATGCAACGAGTTATATGACACACTGTATCCTTACAAAAAGCACATTATAATAGCAATACAGCTACAGTTGACGACAATACTTTTCAAGCTTCTTTCCACTTTATCAAGTCGCTTGTGCGTACAGATATATATTTTAAGAAAAGGAGAAAGAGAAATAAAGTGAGAAAGAGGGAGAAGAGGTTAATTTTTCACCCTCCCTTAAAAACTGTCTTTCTCATTTCTCACATACATTACGAGAGCACTAAAAGAGAGCTGGGTGTAATACACACGTTTGCTCACCTTATCGCTGTATCTTTAATTTCCTTTTTGCATATCGTTAGGAGCAATTCCCTGAGAATCCATCATTCCGATAAGAGTGGAAGAGAACAGACGAGACGAGGTGAGGACCGGGGAGGCTGTGGAGATGGCCGAGAGGGCTAATCAGCAGGGGGCGGCCTCATCTTCAGCCTTTTGTTAGTCGCCTTATTGGCAGCATCTCTGGCTCTGTATGTTGGCCCTGAGCATTTGACCCCAATCGCTGTCCTGATATCTATCAAGTGGAAGAAGCGATATAAAGTGCACCAAATAGATTGTATGCACTAGAGTTGGGCAACACGATTCTTTTTCAGAAATCGATTCCAACGATTCAATCATACATTACGAATCGATTCTAACGATTCGTTCACGATTCTTCTCAGTCTGCGATTCCAACTATTCTTTTGAATCGTCAACGAACGACTCGCAGGACACTTTCCTTTGCAAACCACGCGTAGAACAAAAACGTTCTACATCTCTCGCATAGATGGCATAAGAGGCGAGACATTGGATTGTCTCTTTCTCATTGGCTGGAACCATTCAGTATGACCTCCATTAGTCTACAAAATTACCCAAGATAATGTTTATAAATTATAATTTATCAACTGAACCTTATTACGAAGTACATTTTTTGCATTACATCTCTATTTAACTATGCAAATTTCAGGTTGGTGTTCATTATTTTCCACACTTAACAAATGCAGTATTTTGATTTCACTCTCGCTCGGGAGCATTCGACACGGTTCGGAAATGTCCGTTGACAGGTTACATCAAACAAGTAAATAGAATCGTGGGTTACGATACCATGTCAATTCGTTACTATTCTTTTGAACGACGATTCGTTACGATTCCTTTGAACGACGATTCGTTGATACCACGAATCGATTCTTACGATTCTTTATTATTAGTCGTTCGAATGAACGATTCGTTCACGAATCGACCCAACTCTAGTATGCACTAAGCAGCCACTACTTTCTAAATGCTCCATGGTTCGCATGGTGCCACTAATAATTACGACGAAGGCATTTGCATCACTGTAGCAATTGCGATAGCTATGAGAGAAGTGGTAGCAATACTTATAATGGTTGTTATCCTGTTAGTCTTTATAATGATGGTGAGCATGGTGAAAGTGCTAGAGTTCATAATGTTAATCATGACGATGTCGGCAGTGATTCTAATGGTGAATAGGCCATAGGCCTAATGAGAGTGATGGTGATAGTAGCGATAATCGATACGGTGTCAGTAATTGTCATGATGTTTATGGTGATGGTGGCGGTGCTATAGGCTAGTATTAGCAGTGGTTAAGATGTTAGTTGCCAACGTGGTGTTATGCTGGATATAATTTTAATTATGGTATGATAATTACAACCTTAGTGGTTATGGTATGGTGTTCATTCATTCATTATATTCCATAGATCTTACATGAGCAATGAAGCTTTAAGATGTGGAACAAGTCAAAATTTTACAATATTACAATTACAATTTTACAAATTTTTACAATATTTTACAGTTTTACAATTTAGTAATTTTCTACAATTTTTACAATTTTGTGCAATGTTTTACAATATTTTGGCGAGATGTAGTGAGACGAGGTGAAGTCCGAGGATTCGCCAAAAGATTACCCGGCATTTGCCTTTTGGTTGGGTATTTTACAATTCATTTTGTCTTCAGATAAATCTAATATAATATAATGAAAATTTTTCAAGTTCAATCTATAAGATTTATCTATTTTGCAAATGTTTATTTGCTACAACATTGTATATAGAATATTAACGTTTTCGCCTTTTCGGCATCATCAGATATTGTTAAGAAACACGTAATCTAAACCTTGAACAAATTAAAAAATGTACATTATAATATGCATGACAAATAGATTTTCATGAGTTTTATGTACTATGTCTTATAAGTAAAAAGGTTTATGTAGAAAAAGATTTCCAGGAAATATAAATTTGGAAGGTCGATATGATTGCAGATACATATAATTCATGTTACAATCTTTTTCTACATAAACCTTTTTACTTATAAGACATACTTACTTACTTACTTACTTACTTACTTACTTACTTACTTACTTACTTACTTACTTACTTACTTACTTACTGGCTTTTAAGGAACCCGTAGGTTCATTGCCGCCCTCACATAAGCCCGCCATTGGTCCCTATCCAATCAGTCCCATTCCGAGGCTTACTGTTAGGTTTCGTAACAAGCTGTTTTTTACGGTGATGGGTTGTTAGCCCTTCACCCAACCCCCAAGCTGGAGGACCACCCCTTATCGGCTGTCCACGACTGCTTATTCTATATTCGCAGCTACCCTCCATATCTGGAGGCCGTCTCCTCTATCCGCAACCCGAGGACGCGCCATGCCGTGGTGATAGGGAACCACAATACATGGACTTATAAGACATACTACATAAAACTCATGAAAATCTATTTGTCATGCATATTGTAATGTACATTTTTTAATTTGTTCAAGGTTTAGATTACGTGTTTCTTAACAATATCTAATGATGCCGAAAAGGCGAAAACGTTAATATTCTATATACAATGTTGTAGCAAATAAACATTTGCAAAATAGATAAATCTTATAGATTGAACTTCAAAAATTTTCATTATACTTTTGGTTGGGGAAAACGTCGGAAAAACCCAACCAGGTAATCAAATCAAAGGGGTGAAATGAAGTGATGCCGAGGACTCGCCATAGACAATCCGGCTTCAGTCCCACGGCTGGGGAAAATCTCGGAAGAAACCATTCAATGAGACCAAAGATGTTAGTGGCAGTTATAGTGTTAGTGTGGTTATAGTGTTATTGGTAGATATGGTGTTTATGGTTTCGGTTGCTGACTCTAATGATTGTGATTTAGTGGTAGTTATGGTGTAATTTATTTCACTTTAACGTTGGCTAATAGCAAAGCTATATTAAAATATTAACACGTATTTAGAAAAATATATTTTAGTCACTTTGATTAAGTAATGTGGACTTTACATCACCAATAAAAATTTTATAAACACATTCATTTACGCAACTGTAACCACTGTTAAATTTTCTGTTCATATATTAAGGAATCATTTATACGAATAACAATCACGTCTGATAGATGTCGTAATAGTTATTTACGATGTGAGTATCGTAACGTTCATATTACAATACGAGATTGGAAAATTGTCAAACGAGGCAACAGACTTTTGAATATGTCTTTTGTGGAGAGGCGATTGTATTATTATTAGTTTCTTCCTGCGAAAGGCGATCCGTTTATGTTTGTTTTATTAGTTTTGAACACGATAGGTTTTTGTTTATAACAGAAGAACAGCAGTAAGTTACTAGGAGAAATAAACAAACATTGTTAAAATGAGTTCAAATGAGGATTCAGATATTGAAAATGCTGCAAATTCTGCAATTGAATGTTCAGTACCATCGCAATCCCGCATAATAATAATAATAAAAATAAAATAATAATAATAATAATAATAATAATAATAATAATAATAATAATAATAATAATAATAATAATAGCAATCTACGTTCCAACCATCCCGTATTATAAAGATAAATACCAACTTCACGATATCAGTGTTACGGGATTGATGTTTGGAGCAAGAGGAACGATACCTAACTTCTCTTCTCAATTCTGTAAGAGCCTAGAACTGCACAAATCGTTTCTGAATGAACTGGCCCTCCTCAAAATTAGAGAGTCAGTCAAACTTTTACGAAACCACCTATATGGACTCTAATTCAGTGTGCTAAAAAAACTGACGCACCATTATCTTTTTTTCTTTCTCTTATTAGCTTTCATTGCTTCTTTACTTGTAACTTTTTTTATTCTGTAAATTGCCATTGTTTGTTTGTTTGTGTACTTGTTTACTTTTTTTCTTACTCTGTTATCGTTCATCATCTATTTGTTCTTATATTGTTTTGTATGCTTTGTCTCATGGCAGCCTCTAATAATAAAATAATAATAATTTATTTATACTGGCAGAGTTAAGGCCATAGGAGTTTCTCTTACACTCTTCCAGGTCACAAAGTATACAAGCAGTGAACATTTAACAAAACGTTAAAGAAGAGAATACTAACGTATTACAAAAAAAAATAATAGCATAACAAAATCGACACTAAACAACATGAAAATAATACCACAATAGAAAAAAGAAGGTAAAATACAGATCTAAAGATTGGAATATAATAAAAGCAACTCAGTTAATGCAAATAGTTAATAGGGAAAACGTAAGGAAGAATATAACAAACGAAATGTAATAAAATAATAATAATGAGAAGAAAAAATACGAAAATTGAATAAAATCCACAATAAAAAAGGTATGATAATAAATTCATCCGATGATCAAGAGAACAAAAAACTAAGGGGAAAGGAAGGAAAATAAATATATTTACAACCACTTTTAGTAAAAATTAATTTCCAATGAAATGGATAAAACGTTGTAAGATATACTTATCATAAGTTCATATTACAATATTCCACTGGAATCTAAAATTAAAGTGTTTTTCAAAATGCACTACAAAATTTTGTTATACTCGTAATAGTATCTCGTGCGCCGAAAACTTTTATAGTCTAAAAATTTGAGCTAATCTCTAAATCCAGCAATAGAGGTATATAAAAAAACTAAACCTAAGCAAGAAATATACTGCATAAATATTTGTGAATTCATACAGTTGTCAAATATACTGTATTATTACCCGCATAACTATTTTTAAAATATGAATTTTATGGGGAAAATATAATGGTCGAGGGCAGGCAGATTTAACATGGCGTCCAGGGCATGTTGAATTGTGCCTTGTTGGAGTAAAGAGCAAAACCATGTTCCTCCCTTCGGGCTTGTCTATCAATCTGGCCACAACTCAGGGCAGGCCAGCCTGGAGGCTGTCCACCGCACGACGTGCCCACATGGGAATCAATAGGAATTATATTGTCTGTCACTCCCGCAAAATATGCTCAATGTGATAAAAACGCAATATTCAATAAAGCCCAGTTCATATCATATTGTGATCAAATGAATGTGAGAGATTCTTTATGTACTAAAAAACAAGGCAGTGTAATCGATATTCACTTCGAACTTTTCTGGCTAGCGATGTTAGTAATTCTCAACTTTCAGTCCCTAGTTCTTCAACACGAAAAATTCAAAAGACGAAGTGAATTACGTTTAATAATAAACCTTTTTTTATAATCCAAGACACGTAAGTGCATGTACAGTATATTGCGATACAAATGTGATAAGTACATTATAACAGAACTAAGGAAACGGTTTGATGTTTCCGAGATTCTGTTGTACGTACTTAACGCTTGTGTTGCACATTATTTTTTTGATGATCTTCATTTAAATAAATATGTTTTTCATTTTCAATATTGCATAAATTGTTTTTTTTTTTTTTCGTTGTTGGTAACTCTATAGCATCTATTAGATGCTTTATGATTGTGCTAACAGATGGAGTTACTTGTCAACAATGTGACGCTGAAACGTGTGTTCAGGTTACTGCCCAGCGACAGTCCTGATGCATTTTTACATTTGTGATGATTGGTTAATTAATGTTAACCCGGCACAGTCACAATCACACTCACATTCATACAAATTTCCAGACTCTAGACACCCAGGGAATTCTTCTTCTCCAAGAAAAATTCACCGAGAGCAAAAGCCCGGGAACCGAACCCGGGACCTCCTGATCTGGAAGCCAGCATGCTGACCAAAAGACCACGAAGGCAGTCTAATAAATTTGTTTGATATGTAAAAATTTATCCGATAAGAAAGTTTGAACATCGTTGCCAAGGCAGTATGTAAGCCTACGTTATTTTGTTTCAATGTAAACAGTCACTGTTATTTTTGGTAATGAAATTTGTATTAATCTGATCAATATATGAGTTTAAGTAGAAGTTTTGTAATCATTTAATGATTATAGTAAAAGAATTGATTGAGGATTAAGTGGATAAAGAGAATGAAGAAGCACAGAGGATCGGTTACAAGTCTAAAAGAAAATATGCAAATGTGTATTTTTCTAAATAAAGACTCCATTTGTTTCTTCGTACCGCACAGTGCGGTAAATAGTTATAACATCACTGTCATTTCTTTTGTTTGCATAGCAACCAGAGAACGTGCGGTAATAGGTTTGTTTGCAAACTGTTCCAACCTCACCTATTGCGCATGGTCAATTTGAAGACTAATTTCAAACCATTCGTGATTTCAGCTGTAAGAACGCATTTTCAAACTGATCGGAACCACTGCCGTCTAGATAATTGTTTGAACTTACGACAGCAGAATCAATTAATTAAAATATTATGATACTTCAAATTGTTGAGAGAGATTATCTGGTACATGTCGGGTTACACGGAAATATTAAATTCGCTGTTATTGTACCTAGGGATAATATGTTGAAAATAATTTTCATTTTTGGCTGTCTCTTTCCTCAAATAATTCCAGTAAACCTAACTCATCCCCACTGGATATACAGGGTGTTTCAAAAATACGGGGCATTATTTCAGGTATGTATTTCCCACATGTAGACAATCAAAATAGTTCATTACAACATGTGTCCGGAAATGCTTCATTTCCGAGTTATGGCCTTCACAACATTGAAATTCACCGGAACGTTTTTCTTTCCGCAGGTCGTTGTCATTACAGAAGATGTTCAAAATGTCCACCTCCTGCTTGAATACAGACCTCACATCGATGTCTCATTGACCTGCGAACACGATCCCAAACTCCAGGAGTATTGCGTATGTCCTCAGAACATGCCACAATTCGATTCCGAAAGGATTCCAAATCAGGCACCAGAGACGAATAAACCAATGATTTTAAATGGCCCCACAAGTATAAATCGAGAGGGTTCAGATCAGGTGAGCGTGGAGGCCAAGCAACTGGGCCACCTCTACCTATCCAACGATCAGGAAACCTTCGATCCAAGTACCGGCGAGCCGTACGACTGAAGTGTGCAGGAGCGCTATCATGCAAGAAGTGAATGTGTTGACGATTGATCAGTGGAGTGTCTCCTAAAACATGAGGTATGGTTCCGGTGAATTTCAATGTTGTGAAGGCCATAACTCAGAAATAAAGCATTTCCGGACACATGTTGTAATGAACTATTTTGATTGTCTACATGTGGGAAATACATACCTGAAATTATGCCCCGTATTTTTTAAACACCCTGTATATTCGATATCGTTATCACTAGAAGTGTTTGAATCAGACATCTTAAAGAACAATTACAGGCATAAATTTGCCTAACTTCTATTTAAAATACTTCCGGAAAATAATTTTATTAAAATAATCTGGAAACGACTTCAGAATAATATCGTGTAAGTACACATGCCGTTATTTCATCATCGGTATCTCTTTTTTTATGCACTTATTTATTTATCCACCCAAGTATCATCAATAAAAAAAAAGTTTTATAATTATTTTTAATTTGCACAGTCTTGCTACATACGTACTTACGCTGTACTCTGAAGTACAGTGTTAATCTTTATCAAGAGCATACTCAACATAATCACAAACTGTGGATTTTGTTTTAAAACTGAACTAAAATAAAAACATTAACTTCGTATATGCTATATATTTTATAAATTAAATAAAAATAGCTTGACATGACGTATCCAGAGAATTAAAATATGTTAGCGCTACTGAACAAAAAATAATAGTACGCTTATAACTTAATTACCTTCCTGAAAAATGGCAATTGTACGAAGACAAAAGTACTTAAATACAAATGATTATTTATATAGAGCATAGTCGTATATGTTAAACTGAACTATAAAAATTGGAGATTTATCCTGTGAAGAGGTGGAAAAATTCAAATATCTTGGAGCAACAGTAACAAATATAAATAACTCTCGGGAGGAAATTAAACGCAGAATAAATATGGGAAATGCCTGTTATTATTCGGTTGAGAAGCTTTTGTCATCTAGTCTGCTGTCAAAAAATCTGAAAGTTAGAATTTATAAAACAGTTATATTACTGGTT
The DNA here is from genome assembly GCF_040183065.1 of Periplaneta americana. Taxonomy (NCBI): domain Eukaryota; kingdom Metazoa; phylum Arthropoda; class Insecta; order Blattodea; family Blattidae; genus Periplaneta; species Periplaneta americana. The sequence goes on from NC_091133.1 coordinate 131,121,363, forward strand.
GTTCTGTATGGTTGTGAAACTTGGACTCTCATTTTGAGAGAGGAACAGAGATTAAGGGTGTTTGAGAATAAGGTTCTTAGGAAAATATTTGGGGCTAAGAGGGATGAAGTTACAGGAGAATGGAGAAAGTTACACAACGCAGAGCTGCACGCATTGTATTCTTCACCTGACATAATTAGGAACATTAAATCCAGACGTTTGAGATGGGCAGGACATGTAGCAGGTATGGGCGAATCCAGAAATGCATATAGAGTTTTAGTTGGGAGGCCTGAGGGAAAAAGACCTTTGGGTAGGCCGAGACGTAGATGGGAAGATAATATTAAAATGGATTTGAGGGAGGTGGGATATGATGGTAGAGACTGGATTAATCTTGCTCAGGATAGGGACCAATGGCGGGATTATGTGAGGGCGGCAATGAACCTACGGGTTCCTTAAAAGCCAGTAAGTAAGTATAATCGTATAGGTTATGTTGTAAATAACATGTAGAAAACAATGGCAAAACTATCTTAATGCGCATGCGTCATCTATGATTCGCAAATGAATTTCGATTTGTCAGGAATCGATTTGTGTGTGACAGTTGACATGCTGCAGGAACGCGTGACTAGAAACAGCAGAGTTTGAAGTTTGCGCACTGCGAACAGTAAAATCCATGTGCGCATGCTCGGAACTGTTCAAACCAGTTTGAACTGCTGTGCGAACGAACCTATTGTCAACTTAAGAAGCATGTAAACAACAACGGTAAGTCGTTCAAAAAATATTAAATATAACTAGGAATCTAATGCATCAACATGATAAATGGGTTATAAAAATAGTATCATAAAAGTAACGAAAATTTAGTTCCTTCACCGTGTTATGAAAAACTTTACTGTTTATAGTTTACTTCCTTCGACTATCATTCAGGAACTGACACTGAATGACACCAAAGCCACCGGTGTGGTTCAGTCGGTTAAGGCGCTTGTCTGCCGGTCTGAAGTTACGATCGGGCGCGGGTTCGATCCCCGCTTGGGCTGATTACCTGGTTGGGTTTTTCCCGAGGTTTTCCCCAACCATAAGGTGAATGCCAGGTAATCTATGGCCAATCCTCGGTCTCATCTCGCCAAATATCATCTCGCTATCACCAATCTCATCGACGCTAAATAGCCTAGTAGTTGATACAGCGTCGTTAAATAACCAACTAAAAAAATGACACCAATCAAGTAATAATATTAATTGTAATTTTTCAGATTGTGCACGAAAGGCATTTATTATATTGTAATCCAAAAATTAAAACGCATACAATACAGGGTTTAGTACAGTGGTCCCTAAAAAAAGTAGCCGGCTGGAATTTTGTCTCTCAGGAAAGCGGATGTAGGCATGCGCGGAGAGGCCTCGACTGAGTTCACAAGAGAATATTATGTCCTTAAATAGTTATGTCTTAAGAGTGTCAATCTAGATATGCACCAATAATGGGTAAATCATTTCTTTCCAAAATTATGTATTGTAACAAAGCTAAATATCAATAAAACTGCCCGTTATATTAGGTTCGGTGGAAAAATTCAAATATCTTGGAGCAACAGTAACAAATATAAATGACACTCGGGAGGAAATTAAATCCAGAATAAATATGGGAAATGCGTGTTATTATTCGATTGAGAAGCTCTTATCATCCAGTCTGCTGTCCAAAAATCTGAAAGTTAGAATTTATAAAACAGTTATATTGCCGGTTCTTCTGTATGGTTGTGAAACTTGGACTCTCACTCTGAGAGAGGAACATAGGTTAAGGGTGTTTGAGAATAAGGTGCTTAGGAAAATATTTGGGGCTAAGCGGGATGAAGTTACAGGAGAATGGAGAAAGTTACACAACACAGAACTGCACGCATTGTATTCTTCACCTGACATAATTAGGAACTTAAAATCCAGACGTTTGAGATGGGCAGGGCATGTAGCACGTATGGGCGAATCCAGAAATGCATATAGAGTGTCAGTTGGGAGGCCGGAGGGAAAAAGACCTTTGGGGAGGCCGAGACGTAGATGGGAAGATAATATTAAAATGGATTTGAGGGAGGTGGGATATAATGATAGAGAATGGATTAATCTTGCTCAGGATAGGGACCAATGGCGGGCTTATGTGAGGGCGGCAATGAACCTCCGGGTTCCTTAAAAGCCAGTAAGTAAGTATATAATATCTGTATAGTAGTAGTAGCAGAGTTAGTATGCAGTAGTACTGTAGTAGTGCAATAATGTAGTAGTAGTAGTAGTAATATTATAGTAGGCCTATAGTTTTTATAGTAGTAGTGGTGGTATAGTAGATGTAATATACTTAGTCGGTGGTTTAGTTGTGCTGGATCGCACGGGAACGCCGTTCCGCAAAATAAAAATGTACACCTATGCCTATGGAAAACAAGAGGATACCATATTTGGAAGGAACTAGCGCTGAGGTAGTTCCGGTGATATTGGACGTGGAAAATGTTGAATTTGTAAGAGATTTTTTGTGGGGATGGGTTTGAAAAGTTAAGGATTTTATAGGGAAATAATTTAAGAAAAGGAAATTGTTCTGAAATGTAGCACATTACGTATGAAATGAGAGTTGCGTGATAATGGAAGTGCAAACGTTGTTTCTGGTGAAGGAAAGGAAAGTAGGGTAATAGAGCACACGATACGATGTAATGTGAAAAACGCAAATTATGTATTAACTCAATAACCACAGAAAAATAGTGAAGTACAACAAATAATAAAGAATTAAACACAGTTTCCATAATGTAGCCTACCGGTAATGTCATTACACTAGCCAGTATTGACAACATTACTAAACAAAACTCATCAGGCTTTGAAAATCATGCAAAGATTCGTATATACAATGCGTAACAAAAGCCTAGACTAACCTAACCTGTCAAAGAATCGCATATGCAAGACATAACGAAAGCCTTTACCAACCTAACCTGTCACAGATTCGTACATGCAAGGCACAGCGTGAGTGTACACTAGCGTAAAACTTTCGGAATGTCACCAAAGTTATGTTGGTGTTACTGGTAAGACAGTTGCTGCATAAGCGGAGTAGGAAGGAAACTACCTCAGCGCTAGTTTAACCAATAGAAATAAAAGCAATCAACTAGCTCATGCATTATATCCAGACACTCCCCCACTCTTCCTACAGAGCTGCGCACGAGATCGGATGAGTCTACTTAGTACTTACAAATTATAACCTAGGGGAATGGGTTAGTCTTTATCTTGACTTCTGTAGATATACGCCCAACCTTCCCTTCTACTTCCCTTCACAGAAACATTGTTCCCGTACTGCATATTGCGAGTGTCTTGACAAAATGCATGAGCTGTACATTTAAAACAATTTCCGGTGCGGTACTTTCTTTTAGATTACAAAATACAATATGGTGTGAGCTACAAATCTGCTTACAGAGTTTACATAATTATGTAGGACAATTAATTTACGATACTTCGTAATTAAAGTACGATGTATTGGAGCGATATCGTAGTCATACGAATAATTTAATGAAATAAATAGGCTGACACGCGTTGAATAGGTTATGATTCTCACATCCTGTTTAAAACTTTTGAGACTACTGACTATACATAATTAACAAATAAGATATGAAGAGTACCTGCTTCAAGGACGACAGCTGAACAAGGAAACTTCTTTCGAATTTATATAGAACAATTCACAATAAAAAACGCAAAAACACACGAACCGGAACTTACAAGGATCGAACAACTGCCCGCCATTGTACATACAAGTTGGCTACGCAAATTTATGATGGTACCAACGAGCACAGAATGCTGTGCTCGTTGGATGGTACCACAGCCTAGTATATACAGTCATGAAGCTCAATCCGTAGGGAATATGCATCCATAGGTAGTTGCTAACCACTAGGATCGCTACAATCGCCTCATCACAGACAATGCGAAATAGTAAAGGCACAGTCTATTGTTCCTAGCAGCCTCAACAACTCAAGCTTATAGTACGAATCTGATAGGATAAAAAGAAGTACGAATTCAAAATTACAGATGACACTTTAACGTCAATGATTACAGACAAAACAAATATAATAGGTAACATAACCTCTCAGGATGTTCAACCGTACGACGATATAACGACGCAATTTGCAGAAGACATTAAAAAGTTATGAAAACATTCCCTTGTTTAGAGCTTGTATTAATTCGTAACAACAACTAGATTTATAAATTAGAATCCCTTCCAGTTGAAATATTGAAGAAACAAAACATAGATAATAATAATAATAATAATAATAATAATAATAATAATAATAATAATGTCCACACCTGTGGAGTAACGGTTAGCGCGTCTGATCGCGAAACCAGGTGGCCCGGGTTCGATACCCGGTCGGGGAAAGTTACCTGGTTGAGATTTTTTCCGGGGTTTTCTCTCAACCCAATATGAGCAAATTCTGGGTAACTTTCGGTGCTGGGTCCCAGACTCATTTCACTGGCATTACTATCTTCATCTCGTTCAGACGTTAAATAACCTGATATGTTGATAAAGCGTCGTAAAATAACCTACTAAAATAAATAAAATACCGTAATAATAATAATAGTATTATTATTATTATTATTATTATTATTATTATTATTATTATTATTATTTCATCTCTAACTTGAATGTAAAGCAACTTTCTGTACATGCAAACAAAATTAAATTCTAAAAATTAATTAAATAAAGGAGAGAAGATAAAAATAAAGTCAGAAGAAGTGTGGAGCTATTTTTCTTCTAGTGCTTTACTTTCCAATCTCAGTCGTATGCCATTACTTCTTATGTATCATCATATAATTTCATTGACTATGCATCATAAAGATCATTAAATTAAACTTAAGCAAACTCTCCAGGAAATAACTTCCTGACCCGTTCTCAATGAAATGTGGACTTATTGAAAGTGAATGGTCTCAGTTGGTATCAGTAATTCCTATCATCTGAAATATAACAAGTTTTTCGTGGCATCTGAATTAAATACGTTTGTACTTGTACTTATGCAAAAGGTTTTCTCAAAAATAGCTATGCAAATTAAAATACATATTTTATTAATTGGTTTATTTTTCGACACTTTATCAACTACTATTCTATGGTTATATAGAGTCTGAATGATATGAAGGTGATAATTCCAGCAAAATGACTCCAGGATTCAATGCCGAAAGTCAACCAGCATTTTTTTTCTTAATGGGTTGAGGGAAACCTCAACCAGATAACTTGTCCCAACCAGGATTTGAACCCATATCTACTGGTTTCACGGTCAGACGTGCTAACAGTTATTCCACAGTGGTGGACAATTAAAATGGTAAACATAGGCTAAACATTCTGACTTTAGTTGTCTTACTCATCTTGATGTCTTATTTTCATGGTATAATTCTGAATGGAGTAAAGGTAAAGGTAAAGGTATCCCTGTAACATGCCATGAAGGCATTTGGGGGGAATGGAGGTAGAGCCTCATGCTTTCCATGACCTCGGTGCTAGAAGGAGGTGGTGTGGTCGGCACCATGCTCTGACCGCCTTTTACCCCCGGATAGACCCAGTACTCAATTTTATAGGAGGCTGAGTGAACCTCGGGGCCATTCTGAAAGTTTGGCAACGAGAAAAAATCCTGTCACCACCTGGGATCGAACCCCGGACCTTCCAGTCCGTAGCCAGCTGCTCTACCAACTGAGCTACCCGGAGAAAACACAAAGGAAATATGCTTGAATGAAATTATTGCCAACATTCAACATCAAACAAGATCATAACAATAGCAAAAGTATAACCAGTTACGACAACTAAAAATCCCAAACGATATAGGAAGTTCTCTTGGTGAACCTTCTTACTGCAAAAGCATCATAAAGTTTTTCAAGTTAATTGGATTGTTTGATAACATTGTGTAATGCTTATTGTAATGAATTAACTTGCTAAATGTCATGTTATTGTTAAAATTAATTCGTATCACGATATGACTTTTGTTATAAGTTAAAGCAACAATAAATAAATAAATAAATGAAAAAAAAAAAAAAACAATAGCAAAAATCATCAATTCAAATCAGTATGAATTATATTCAATTGTATGTTTAATGACATAATACCATATGTAAATTAAAATTTTTACTGTGACGAACTCTTAATATCGTACCAGTAGTTCTAAAACAAAGTAAAAAATTATAGCCTTTAGGTGTCCTACACTTCATGAAATTCCTGAAATTTTTCCAACATATGAAAATAACAATAACTAGAGATATTATTATAAGTAAATCTAACAAGTATATAGACTGGATCATATTCTACCTTATAATAATCTTAAATAGCATTGCGATTAATGCTTACAAGAGCTGTGAAGTGAGACAATCATTTTGTGATTGCAGTGACAAAAAGAACTACAACTTTGACACTTTGCTCTTAGATGAATGATGCAAAGTCAAATACTTACCATTGGATAAAAAAACTTCTTCTTCTTCTTCTTCCTCTTCTTCTTCTTCTTCCCTAAAGGGACTGAGATGAAGGCCCGTTCTGAAGCTAAATATGATATCGGTCTGTCAATCTCATTTTAGGTGTTCCCAGGTCACGATGTCCGGACAGTTTGTAGAGGAGACCATTGCGTGGGTTCTCATGATGGACATTTGTAGTACATGTTGTCGCCATTTTTTTATATAACTTACTCTCGTCCACAATATTTTCCTCTCCAAAATATCTTCTAATTTCCTCACTTGTGATTTTATCTCTAAGGTTACTCCAAAAATTGATCTTCAGGAATCGCTTGTGTGCTGCTTCTAATCTTTATATCTTAAAACCCAAGTTTCACTCCCATACTTCAAAGTTGGGTTCAATATTGGCCTACATTATGGAATCTTAATTGTATTTCTTTTACAGTATCATGCTTTTGTCAAAGATATCTTTTGATACAAGCATTTAATTTATTACTTTTTAATTTTTTCCTCAAAGTCTTAATTGATATCATATTCTGATATGATACATCCTAAACATTCTAATGTTGTAACTTCTATTGATTTATTATCAATTACAATTTTTGCTTCAATTACATGCAGTTGGTACTGTATATTTTAGAAAGTGTTCTGGTTTATTTCTTATCTTGCTGTACACATAACATACTTCTCCCCTTTTCCTTCTCCTTGGTTTCTGCAGAAAAGGGGAACTGTTGCGGAACAATCGTCATCACTGGGTTAGAAGCAGAATTGCTGAATGTCTCAAGAAGTCTGGAAAGTTTGACATTTATGAAGAAGTACATTGTATTTCATTCACTGGCTCCACCAACATCATAGCAATTGATAACAATCAAAAGATTGGCTTCATAATCGATCCCACTATAAGATTTGAGGGTGCCGAATTCCAACCACAAGAAGTAGATCTGGAAAAGAAAAGACATTATGAACCCTGTTTCCTTATCTGGAAGAGAAATACCGCATACCCGTTTGTCACTAGGAAGTAATTGGCTTGCTCTTTGGTGCAAGGGGCACTATATCAAGATTTTGTACCAATTATTTCATCATTTCCATATCGATCTTTTGGAACTTCAAGATGTAGCCATTAATGTTTTAAGACATTCCTTGTTAATTGTAAATAACCATCTGTACAGTTCTATATATGAAAAATAAATTATTCATGTCGAGGATAGCTTCCCCCCAAAAATAAATTAAAAATTAATAAAATTTAAATTTAAAATAGAATATTGTTGATCGACAATTAATTTAGGTGCTGTTACCGCTCGGTACTCCTTTTTCAAGGGCAGCTATCCTTTTTGGATTCTTCTCTCTTTAATTCTACACAGATGAGCAGATTACAGTCGTAGTCTAAATTTAAGCGTAACATGAAAGCAGTTAATTTTTGTCTTTGTTGCTTCTTCCAGTTTATCATTCTCTTTTCCTTTTACATGGGTGGCTCCCATACACGTGAATGTGTCCGATGCACATCATATTATCACTACTCTTTTCTTTCTTTCTCCAGAATTCTTTTCCTTATTTTAATCAAATTTCAGTCAACATATGAAAATTGTTATTATTATTTTTTTTATTTTTTGCAGGTTGTACAATGTTTCCGTATCTTCTTACACCCGTCTTACTATCAATTTATCTTCATCCTCCAGTTATTTCTGTCCTCCCAATCTCCTGTTAATCCTTTTTCCCCTTCTCAATCCGTTGATCTTCTGTTTCCACCCACATAAGTTTGACCCTGTTTCGTTTCCATCTTCTTGGTGGATAACAGATTATAATTTCTTTTGGTATCATTTCCTGTCCTCCTCGATTCTCTGAACACGTCCATGCCATTTTAATTGTCTTGTTAAAATGTCATCCAATCCAGATCTAATCATATTCATTTCTACTCTATTGCCCTTTTCTTTTGTTTCTATCAATATCGTAATGTCTTGTTTCAATTTTTTCAAACTCTTTATCATTTCTTCTGTTTCACTCCTCAGTCCCTGCACATCAACCTGATATCACCAAAATAAATTGCATTAAAATGTCAATAGGCCTAGATAATGGTTTCATTATAGCTTAATTCAGTCAAAACTGTCATTTTCAAGTAGGCCTACAAATTATATGAACATGCTAAATTTTGGGAATTGCAATTCAATTGGCATAGCTAATCCTAGTTTCAGCAAGTAAATTAGAACTTATCGTGACTCAATACCATGATCAATATTAAAGCAATGACAGGAATAAAACAGCAATGTACAGTGGTACCAATGACAATAGTAAACATTAATTAATATCCATTAATCGTTTTTTGTGCTGTGATTATCCTAAGACATATCCTTGGCTTCTGCCCCTACAGTGAGGCCCTTCGCAACATCCGTCACCATGCTGTCCGTTCTATACTGGCCGAGGCACTGAAGGAAGTAGGGTTTACAGTCCATCAAGAGGTGCAGGGACTAGCCACACAAGGAAGTGTTCGGCGAATTGATATCATTGCCATTAAGAACAACTCGGCATACATTCTCGATCCCACCATCAGATTTGAGACACATGCAGATCAACCGCATGAGGTGGACAGTGAAAAGAAACGGATCTATGAACCAATAATCCCGTTCTATAAAGATAAATATAGCCTGTCCCACATTGATCTAATAGGTCTGATGGTGGGAGCACGAGGTACCATACCCTCCTTCTTTGCCAACAAATGTAAAAACCTGGGGCTAACACACAGCATTGTGAAGGAAATAGCCATTAGTGCCCTCAAAGGATCGGTTCAGATATTGAGAAATCATTTGTATGGGAGTGATAATGGAAATTTCAAGTTATCTTAACCGATGGCTGTTGATTGGTTTAGATATCAATGCCAATAAATCCGTACTATAATTTTTCTCACGGTATACATCATTCAAATCATTCTAACCTATCTGATGATCTTTTTTTTCCCCCCCTTCTTAACTGTAAATGAGCACAAACGCTACTTAGGTGTAAATTTTTCTGACATTTTGTATATTCGATTCCCTCACCATTTAAAATGTATATCATTTTACCTTTTAGGTGTATTTCCAAATTATATGTTATATGCTTTGTCAAATCTGGCAACCTTTACATAAGGGAAACTAAATTTATTTATTATTAACCTTGTATTCACTATAGTAGTATTCCTACCATCACTTATATAGGAAATGGATGAAATTGTGGATTTATAATGCAATGAAGCTTGTCATATACAGACAGTACAGTATTTGAAATCATACGAGGGGGATCCAGGAAATAACGACCGTTTTGTTGTAATAATTAAAAAAAAAAAACAGTATTTATTTGAAAAAAACAAAGTCTGTTACATAACTGAAGCTTCCTTTACTTCTGTACATAATCACCACCTACATTTAAACATTTGTCGTATCTGTTCACTAGCTTTAGAATTCCCGTGTTATACTCCTCTGCCACCAGTTCATTAAGCCAGGTGTTCACTGTCTTCTTCAACTCTTCATCACTTCCAAAACGCGTACCACCCAGAAAGTCTTTCAGCTTAGTGAAAAGGTGAAAATCGCTAGGAGCAAGGTCTGGACTATAGGGCGGACGATCAAAGATTTCCCAACCGAATTGATCCAGCAATTCTCGAGTTGAAGCAGCAGTGTGCGGACGGGCGTTGTCGTGAAGAAGCACAACTCCTCTCGAAAGCATTCCTCGCCTCTTGTTTTGGATGGCTCGCCGTAGTTTTCGTAAAGTCTCACAATAACGATTTGCATTGATCGTAGTGCCTTTTGGCATGAAATCCAGCAAAAGAATACCTTTGCGATCCCAAAAGACAGTAGCCATGACTTTTTGTGTTGAGAGAGTCTGTTTGAATTTTCTCGGTTTCTTGGGTGATGAGGGATGATGCCACTGACGTGATTGGCGCTTGGTCTCTGGGGTGTTGTGAGACACCCAGGTCTCAACACCAGTCACAATTTGATCAAGAAAGGCGTCTCCATCTGTGTGATATCGCATCAAGAATGTCAATGCTGAGGCCATTCTCTGAGTTTTGTGTTGGTCATTCAGTTGCCGTGGAACCCATCGTGCACAGATTTTGTGGTAGCCAAGATGTTGCGACACAATTTCACCAAGCAAAGAACGAGAAATGTCAGGAAAGGCAATATGCAATTCGTCGAGTGATGTGCGCCTGTCTTGCAAGATCCTGTCGTTCACTTTAGTCTTCAGGTCTTCTGTGATGAGTGATGGGCGTCCGGGTCGAGTTTCATCGTGGACATTTGTTCGCCCATTGTTGAACATTTCGCACCATTTTCTCACATTTCTTTCATTCATTACAGTATCACCATACACTTCTTTCAATTGCCGGTAAATTTCTGCAGGTTTCAAATGTCGGGCATTCAAAAATCGAATCACACTCCTCACCTCACAGTTGGCGGGATTATCAATCACGTCGTTCATTTTGAAGTAACACAAAATGCACAATGGCGACTTGTTGCAACCAGTACTCACAACATTATGAGAACACATGTTAAGGAAGCCAGTTGACCTTCAAACAAGGAAGGGGAGTCAGCTGCGCGGCGGGTATGCGCGAACGGTCGTTATTTCCTGGATCCCCCTCGTAATATGTAAACATGTTATTAAGAAAATAAAATAAACTATATGGTACGCATTTCACATAGAGTTTTTTTGGAGAGGTGTCCAATTAGAGAAGCTTCATTGTATAAACTGTTCAAAACAAACGCAAAGACCACCGTGCAGCAGTTTGCAACTCTTTAATTTCCATCATCTTACTTAGTAATTGATTATCACAAGTTATCTAGATAAATAATTCAGTTGACTCTAAACAATTTGGTCCAGATCAGCCAAGCCACCTCATGAACTCCATCATGATGACAAGCAAATAATAAAAAAATGGGCTATCTGTACAGTAAACACTCAAACATGCACATTTATACAAGGAATATTTACATGATTGTAACACATTGATGTACGTCAGTAGAAAGTGATATGGCTATGCATATACAGGGGAGACTTAGAATCTGTTCTTTTATTTCAATACATATCGATTACCTAGTATTTTATATCGTCAACTTGAGGCACCATACATAACATTATTTACATATTTGTTTTTTTTTTTTATTCTTGTTCACAATTACATTCTTCCTTCCCTGAAACACTTCTATAAATTTTTTGCACTCAATAGTAACTTTTAATTCCTAACTCTATTCAGTCATATCTTTACAAGCATCTTACCACTGCAGTTCCAGAACTGACATTCTGATTACACGATCAGGGTTGGAAACAATCTCTCTCAATCAAAATTTCCAAGTCATTTTGCACCTCGCTACACACACAGTAACAAAATTCTCACAAAAAATTCTGGTACCATATAACAGCAAAGTGCACAACTCAGTAAGGGTGTGAAGAATTCGCTTTCCAGAAGATAAAAACGGAACTCTATCTCTATGTATATACAATTTACTTGTACCGTAACAAGCTGCGTTGTTTTGTTTATTTTATTTTTCTTGTTATTGTATTTAATGTGATTTAATAGTAAATTTTATACAAAATATGGATATGCAAAAGTGTATCACGTATATTTATTACATTCTAATTTAAAATTCGTTTCTGATCTCAATTATATCACAAATATTTACAGTTGGATTTGGTGTGTTATTCACCTCTGTACATCACCATATGTTTGGTAAACTTCATCGAGATGAAAGTTATTATGCGCGAGTATTCATTTCACTTTTAGATGAAAAAAATGAAAAGAAGAAAAAAAAAAGAAAGAAAACACACAGGCAACTGTACTTCGGGCAAAACAAGATCGTAATTCACCACTGCCCAATCTAAATGTGTAAAATAAATATTTATTTTAAAAAATACGATTGAAATCAACAGCTTTCAAATGCTGGTACAGCATAATATACTGTAATTATTACATAAAAAAAGAAAAATTAGATTGTGTCGGTGCAACGCAATATTACTCAATTTGTTTATTGTTTCATATGGTGAATGTTTGAGCACGAAAATTACTACAGAAATTTCGATACGCAGGAAATTGTTTTTCTTTTGGTGTATGTGTGCTTCACCTTACATCGTGTCAACATCACCATAACCTTTCTGGACTCAACAAAGAAGAAGTTGTTGACTCTTCTAATACAGTCCTGACTTGGCACTTTGTGATTACATTCTCTTCCCTGTTCTGAAGACTCGACTTCGTGGATGACTGTTCATATAATTTAAGGTACGGTCACACGTCACTACTTTTGCAGCACTGCAGTACAAAAAACTGCGCAACTCTTGTACTGCGACGTGAGAACAATGGTGCAACCCGAAAAGTAGCGGCTGCCGAACCTGCTGCCCGCTACTTTTCCATGCTGCGCGCATCTTAAAAGTAGCAACGTGTGAACAGGGTTCTCAGGGTTGCAGCCGCAGCATTTTTGATATCGGTTTTGTTGAAATTTTTGCTGCGGTTGCAACCAGTGTTACCACCCAAATGTGCCAATGATACTTTTATTGTTTGGATATATTTTAATGTTAAATGTGATGAAAATAAATTATTTGTAACAGTTATTAAATACACAACACAGTCTGAGCATATTTGCTGACGATATAATTCATTTTTTTTTTATTTTCCGTAGCGTAGTTCCAAACAGGAGGGTTGCCAACATTGATTACGTGAATATGCTGTTGGTTATCATTTAAGTATATAGACGTTTTTAAAAGCTTTATAGTAAAAATAATGTCAATTTCTGAATACTAGATACGACAGAAAAGCAAATAATAGATAAGGAAGCTTTCGAATGAGTTTCTTAATAATGCGAACATAACCACAAAATGTATATTGAGAAGTCAACACGGAGATGGAAACCTGCAGCATGACTGCGGCTGCAAAAGTAGTTCCTTGTGTGTGAACAGACTCGCAACCTTCAGTTGGAACTTTTGCAGCACTCGGGTTGCGCAGCACGAAAAGTAGCGTGCAGCGCGCTGCTTTTGGCTTACGTGTGAACACGACACGCAACTTTTGCAGCTGCAGTACAAAAGTTGCGCAGCAAAAGTAGCGATGTGTGATCGTACCTTTAGCTGTTTCACCAGCACCTGACTTTGGAGAAAACATTAAGATAATGAGTTGCTTCACTGATAAAGTGGATTTATATAGTCAGAGTACTGTCAGTAGCCTAATAATACAGTACAGGCATTTAAAACATAATTACAATCTCATAAAATATCCTTGAAGTATTATAATTCACAACTGAAAATAAATTGGCGCCAAGGAGTTTTAAAGATGAAATAAGAAAGAGATGGAGCAGTGGAATTGTAGTTAAATGGAGATATCATGAAGAATAAATTTAATCCTAGCATTCATTTTTGATATTCAAATAAACAGATGTACAACAATAAGTGCACAAATAAAAAATTCCGTTGGAAATTATACATTAGGCATACATAAAAGGAAGGAATATGTAAAATGTTAACAATACAGTATTATATACCACTGTGTAAAGATGAGATTTAACGAAAATTAGATCAGATCTGAAGATTTTACGGAATATAGTTTCAGAGATTTTGACGGGGTACCTAGGCGTTAAAAAGTCAAAATTCCTTATTTGTATTTTTACATTTTGCTTCAGTAGATTTATATACAAGTGCGACAACTGATGCTTAAATGTTAAAAATTCCTTTTGAACTGATGTAATAAGATGAATACATGTATAAATAACATTGAAAATGTTAAATTTATTTATAAAGCCGAGATTAACTTATTTTAAGTCATTTCCAAGTGATTTTCTTGCAGAGTTTATATATCACAAAAGCTGTGTTTCTTAATAAGACTTAAAAAAAACTTCAGTGAAAAAGGTAAGTTATCGGTATGTAAAATTGTTGCCTTAAGTTTGAGTTACAAAACAATTAATTTTCATTATAATACGTTCAAGATTTGTTAATTATCTATTAGACTGTTTTTATAAGTCCCTTAAAAGATGAACATTACCATAAAATCGAGATATAGTATACTGGACTGCAAAAGAAATGCCGAGTCAAAATCACTATTAATTTGAAATATTATCATGTTACAAGGACTTCGCTTAGGCAACAATAGAAATAGAGATACACAGAAGGCATTGCAATAAAATGATTGTACAAATACATCTGAACTGGCCTGAATTTTCTAAAGATTTTTTATTCCATGCAAAGGAGAAATTTGAAGTTAAATGTTTCAATTAGATTAAATTTTCAGTTCTGTATCTGTATTTATAATCAAAATTTATATTTATAATAAAATTGATACTTTTTTTTGTTAATGCAATATTAAATATAACCGGCCATATATATCGATTGTAACAATGACAGCATCCATGGATAATAAGGAAGGCTGTGGAATACTACAGTGAGTTCGTTGCTCAGTTGGCCCGTTATAACATAACCTAAATAATATAAACAAGTGTTAGAAAAGTTTTAATTAGGGATGATGAAATAAACAAGAAAACTTTTAATTAAGGATGATGAAATAAAAAATAAACATGAATAATTTGAAAAGGAACAATTATTGAAAGTACAATATTCAAATTTGAATGTTTTAGTGGTCCGGCCGAGCTACGAATGCACTGTATATAAACTGCAGTTTCACTATTTTCGTGTAGTATTCTTATTAATATTGTGTAAAATAGAAGTATATGAATAATTTAAAATCAATTCATATTAAATAATAACGTGAGCATATTAAAAAACTAATCTCAGCTTTCCACCTCGCCATTTCCTAGAAAAATGATATAATTTTGTACTGGCATTTCTTTTGCAGCCCAATGTGCCATGAACTTAAATAAAACGACATAAAAGCCTAAGTTCTGTGTCTAAGCCATCATGTCTTGGAATAGCAATAGGGCGTGAGCACTAATTCAATTCCTCATGGAGGAAGAAATTTTCCATTCAGATGTTAGTTATGAACTGCATTGGTTATGCTTGATTCTAATATTCTATTAGAATGCTATTGTATAAGTGTAGAGTGACAAACGTTATTAATGATTGACTGAGGGAAGAAATATAGTCAAACACAATACATGGCATCTCGAAACAAACACCTCACTCTTCAATGTTGTACAAAATTCAACAAGCGTGCTTTATAAAACCTAACCAATTTATAAATTAAACATTGCTCATAAAATAACAAACAATAAAAGTGCATTAACCTGGTATATATCAATAAAATGACACAAATATATTATAAAAAATACAATACCAGGTTTAAAGAAAATAATTGCTCAAATACAGTAAATACACGCAACCCCATCTTTATTCATGTATAAATCAGGTACCGGTACCATAATATAATGCTTTCAATAATGCATCTTCATAGAAATTACGATAGATACTGGTACTGGTATCTACAATACAACAGTTCTATGGGAAGAATCAACCAATTAAAGCAGAGACGCAATTCAAATTGGTGATAATTTATAATTGAATGTCTATGATGGAGGAAAACCAGAACGAAATATAGCTAGGTACAGTACCATACATGAAGCATTCAATAAATAATATCTATAGCATAAAAAGACCTACTCACACATTTAAAATTATTGTTTTATATAGCCTACTCAAGACACGTCAAATTTTCCTCTTGGTTGAAAGGCCTTTAATTTAAGGCACTTTTAAAGGATCATTGCACATGTCTATCATTCAAATTATTATTTTCAGTAGGCCTCTTTCTCAGTATTAGGTAAATATTTTTTAAATGAAAGAAATAAAATAAAATATATACTTACACATTCAGATGTAAGATATCCAGTTTTTAATGTAGGCCTACTGTATCTATAAAAAATGTGGACCTGATTCATAAAATCCAGTTTGCGGTTAAATTGCTTCATTTGTTTATTTTTATAAACATAATTATATGTGATATGTCCACCATGACTAACATAACCTACAAAACATATATATCTCAGTTCACTGTTTACTGCCTTTTAAAAATATATTTAATGATATCTTGTATGACAGTGGTTTAGATCTTTCAGATACATTGCTGCCTACATTCTCTAGTACCGATAGTGTTTTATAAATAAGAACTTCCGGAGTGCAGACAAGAGTGGGAGGGGAACTACTTTCTTTTTCCGCTCACACAGAAACACAATCAATGTGTTCAGAAATAGACTTTGGGTATTCCATCGTGTCCTGGAACTTAACCCTTACAATGTTTTGGAATTACATACAGATTCCATAATTTTTTAAGAGGTATGAGATAATGAGCCCAACAGGGTAGGCGACTTCTCAGGACAAGGTGGAATACCCAAGAGTCATTTATGAAATTATTTTTTATTCGCTTCTAGATGTTCATTATTCAGTCCTTAAAATCACTAGTATAATTCATCATAGAAATAAAGAGAAATGAACTCGTTGAAATGAACAATTATACTGATCCTAATATTCAAAGGTTTCTAATGTGATGCATCATATAAATTCACAGATAAACTACATACCAGTATTGTTTCTGTTTTGCATTTCACATACCTGGCAGTAATGTTGACAGTTAGGCCTACTTCAAGAATTATGAATGCTACACTAAACGAACTGCATAGGTATCATTAGGCTTCACAGGTTTTCTTGGAATCTATGTTATGAATTAAAATAATTATATTTAATTAAATAAAGGCAATCGTTTTTAAACTCCTAACTTTACACAGATACTCTGTTAATGCTTAAGTAACAACTCTGAAAGTTTAATTCTATACTTTATAACTATAACTATGACTATAAATATGAACATAAATTGATGTGTAGTGCTGAATACCAGTACAGGTACCTGAATTTCCTCCACAGTATCCAAATCGGACTTCTGTAGCATCTCAATATTTCCCTTTGCTTGAAATAATTAAAAATAAAATATAATGATGAAGACGAGTCAATGGGGTTGCATGTAAGTTACTCATTTTTATGATGGTACAACTGAAGCGAGAAAAAATAGAACGGAAATACTTGTTGCTATTACCAATAGACAGTACTGACATGTGTACAATTCAAGAAAATCTGTAAGTGAGATCTTGTACAATAATCTAATGCTCTTATGAAATACAAGATACATCTTTAATCCTTTGAAACGTCTTTGTAAGATCACAATATTTACTAAACTGTTTATACAGATTTTTGTGCTTAGAAGATGTATTTGTTTAAATACCTCCGTTTTATTCTTTCTAATTTTAACTCGAGAAGCATGTGGAAATAGTGTATCACTCCATTCCGACACCTTCAAACAACTGTTTGCCACTTTCACAATGTTACTTGGGTACATTACAATTATATGATTACCACTATTTCCTTAAGTAAAATTTGTTGTCTATATTGTTCACGTTGTCTCAAGAAACATTTGAAAAAAGTGGCACACATCACATCTCCTTCTGGTTTCACACCAAGAGCGTCTTGCTATGAGCGTATTCCGAATCTCAGCTCTGATGGCATCAAGATGTTCCAAATTTCACCGATGGCGTCACTGATGTCGCACCGGTGCCATCAGCTTGCAGAGGTGGTGGCAGTCTCCATCAGCCGCCATCAGTGAATCTGATTGGTTCTTGTATAGGGCGGGAATTAGCAGACGAATGACATCGTGCACTGTTGTGTCATGGCGGTGTGTTCTGCTGTATTGTTTGTAATGAGCACAACGTAAAAACAATATGTTAATGGCTTATGAGCAGACATGTCAACGGACCAGTTATTACTACCGGTTCAAGAAATAAATTGTTTATGCTATCTTTTCTTTGAACGAGATGGCAGTATGGAAATTTCGCAAAATTTTGCTAGTGTAGCACAGACAACAAATTACACAGTCGCCATGACAGCCATCGATCCTTCCTGCAGTTTTGTTTCTATTTCGCTGCAGCATGACGTCATTGTTGTCCACCAGTCCGATGAGATTCGGAATACGCAGTATGGCTCCAAGTATGTCGATTTACATTTTTATGATTTTATGTTCTATTTACGAATGAATTATTTTCAAACAGTAAGTCAAATAATGCGTATTTTAGCTAACAGTGACAAATTTAATGTTGATGAACAATGTAGTACACTTTCTGACAGCAAAGCCTCATTTTCTCTGCACTGGTAGGTATCAAGTTGCAGCAAGTTCGCAATGGTTAGATAGTCTAATGTGACAGAAATTTCACAAGTTTTCAGTAAGTTGTTGTTGTTTTCTAATGCCAGGCGTTTGACAATAAAGTCATTTGACCTCTTGCACTCCAATATTTTTCAAAGATATTATCATGGCCAGCCACTGAAGCACAAATTTTGAGGTGTTCCGAATCCATTTCTTGGTTTCAGTTGCACAATGGGCAGTTAGGGGACTGATATATTCCAATTCTTTGCAGGTGTTTGGCCAAACAATCATGGCCTGTTGCCAATCTAAATGCAGCTACAGACGATTTTCGTGGTAAATCGGGAATTAACTGTGGATTTTGATGCAGAGAGTTCCATTTTTTCCCTTGAGAATGTGTTATCAAATTTTGTTTGTTGAAGGCTGCAAAAGGGTATCTGTGGATACAGGGGGGAGAGCCATTAATCCTTCCCATTGAAGGCTGTAAGGAACCAACCTGGACAAGTACCCAACGTCCCATCCCTACCTTCCCGTGGTGCAGCTGTTAGTAAGCATAATTTTACAAGCTGAACTAAAGGGATGGGCTACTCATCAATTAGCACTGGTCAGCGTGATGAGTTAATGACTGAATTGGGTATAATTTTCCTCTATTCAATACCTAATTCCCTCTTTACCCTTTCCTATCCAGTCCTCTGACTGAACTCTTACTTTCTTCGACCCCGACGGCATTAGAGCATTCGAGGCCTAGGGGTTCATTTCCCTTTCCTTCCTCCTCTTTCTACTTTTCTGTTCCTAGTGCTGACCTGCTATGGCACTAAAATCGTCCGCCAGTGGCTTAAGGAGGGAAAGCTGGTGATCAACAAGATCTCCCAGCTAGGTCCAATGGACCCGTCGACCAACAGCAGGTGTGGTCCTCCAGACATTCTGGGGATTGTGTGTGAATGAAGTAGCCACCAAAACGTTAAAATATGGTGTTCACTTAAATCGGCTACAACTTTCCATTTAACCACTCCAATATGAAATGAGTTTTCAGTAAGTTAGTGTGACTAAATTAAGTAAAAAAATTAATTAATAATGAGAAGTAAAAATCATTACATTCCATCAGAACGATATATTATACCATTAGTACTTACACAAATACATGTAGTCCTTCAATTCAGCACTGGGTAGGAAAGAGCTGGGATACAAATATTAGAAGTGGGATGCTGCATTTTGTACAGAAACACTGGGAACTCGCAACGAGCAAAATTAATTGTTTCTTTACCACTTATCAGTCTGAAAAAATGTTATTCTTCTTTATAATTTATAGAAACTTTCAATTTCTGTACATTTTATAAAAAAATTCTGTATAAGATGTTTGCCAGAGAAGTGGTATTTTATGTAAAATATGTAGGCTAGATAGTAACTATATTCACAATGATACATTATAATGTTCACTCAGTAGGCCTACTTTACTTTGGATGCAAAAGATCTTCCACTTTCATTCTGGAAGACACCTTTCTATGATAATGAAGAATACAGAAATTATGTTCCAATTTTACTCTTAACTTTATAATAACAATTACAATAATTTTCTGATATTAGTGTTCATACTTTCTGTGTAAAATAAAATCTGTCTTTCAGGTATAGCTGACTTAAATAATTTCAAGGGAAAAATTGTTCTGGAGCCAGGCATCGAACCCGAGACCTTTGGCTGAGCGCACCAATGCTCTATCAACTGAGTCAGCTTTACAGGGAACTATACCTGAAAGCAGATTTGTATAATACACGTGACTTTTTGTTAACAGAAAACCACCAATTTTTCACACAGAAAAAGAGTGCACTGAATATTGGGTTTCTGATGTCTTGTCAACTCACTTGAGGTACCGGTATGTGAATAAAAAGGGAATAATTGAACCGGAGTATGGTAACGTTCCTGGGTAGCTCAGTCGGTAGAGCATTGGCGCTCACCCAAAGGTCCCGGATTCGATGCCCAGCCCAAAACAATTTTTCCCTTGAAATTATTTCCGTGTAGAAGTTTCCTTGTAGTTTTTCATTTTATTTCCGAAGAGAAAGTTCTTTCTAATAGCTAATGTGTATCTAGCATTAAATAATATATATCACTTCACATTAGTTACATGTTTTAGAATAAAAATTTATATCAAAATATACAAAAATTATTTGGAAGTCATTAAAATTTACTGCTCAAATGCGAGAATACCTGCTTAAATTACCACACCTGTTTAATTTCCAGGAAGTTTATTAACAAATTATGAATCATCGAAATAAGATAACCATGTTGAACTTGACGGCAACAAGATACCTGGATTCGTTATTTAAACATATTTAACCCCCTTTATCATCACGTATCATTATAATAAAAGACACTGTGTAAGAACCGTAAAGTCCTCAGCCTTTTACAGTATACTTAAAAAATAACGTACGTAATTAAAAACATTCATGATATACCATAATGAATGCAAAATATCACAGCAGAAACAACACAATCTATGTGAATTCTAAATAGCAATTTAAAAACTCACCAGTAACATTAGGAACTTAAAGATTTATAAGTATAAGAAAATTTGACACATGTTTTATAAATCTTTTGAATGACTCCTTGAAGCATATGAAATATTAGACATCGATAGTATTATTAGAATATTATTTGTTAAATACTTCAATTGCATAGTGTTATGGTAAACATTTGGATATAAGATAAAATAGAAGACTTGACAAGAAATGTATTGTTCACATTTCTGGGAACATATATCGATACCGTATTCCGTTCTGTGTCTTGCCTCTCAGTAGAGCTTTTGAACACTAAAATTCTTCTGCTAATTTTGTATATTGTGTGTTCCTGATCAGTATTTTATTATTGAGAGACATCTGTTTTCTCCACAATTTTCAAGGAAGACACTTAAAGGTATAGCGTAGCACAATTAAAAGACAAGTACATCTCATTATTTACGTGCTTTCGAAGTGATACTAACACCACAAGCGCTGTAATTCCAAATATCATATTGAGAAGAAAGTTAGTGTTTAATAGGATAAACTTCCATTTGCAATACCGATTTACAGGTATGTTGATAGTTCTTTTATTGTCTACAAGTTTCTGTTACTAAGATAGTTTTCCCTTATGACACAAAATTCTAGATTGATCCATTTTAGCTCTTTCCATTATTTTTCCTGTTATATTCTTACACAACTCAAAACAGAGTGCAGTGTTACAATTTAGAAGTATTGGCAGTGAATTTTACTAAATAAATTCACACCAAAGTTAACGAACAGCAGAGAAATTTGGAATATTTCACTGACTCTTCCTCTGATATATGAATTAAAATTTAGTATCATTCTTTATATAGTAAAACCCCGATAAGACGCTGTTCAAGAGACCGCGTGTAAACCGCGTATTAACCGGGACCACGTATTAGACAGGTATACTAATTTTGACTTATATACAGTATCTATTAGCATTTTTCTTTATTAAAATACATGATTCATGAAAGGTAATATAGTATTACTCCATTATGTCATTACTGTACTCTACGTGAAATGCATTTACAATATGTACTGTACCGGTATTTAATTCTTTCGGAAAAAAAAAAAGTCATTTATAGGTTGTTTGCCGTGTGCGTGTTCTTCAAGTCCTCATGTTTACCACACTTCAGTTTCCTGCGATTATATCCTCCCGACGACGTCGCAACTGTAGTCGCTATTTTTTATTATCGTTCTTATGTCGATGATGGGATTCCTAATGCATCAGAGAGTTGTTTCTGAGTAAGAGTACTGTTCTCATCGTACTCTCGTAAGATTTCCAATTTTTCCGACACAGAAAGCGCTTTTCGTTTAACACTCATTGTAATGACATTCACAGACACTTCAATACACTAAAGGACAACAAACTGCCCAGCAAAAATTTCCAGAATTTTATTACGGCCAAGTGAGGAATGCTGTTTGAGAGAGAGGGTTAGCAAGAGGGTGAGGTATTGTAACTGTATGTAGGCTTTAACCACGCAGATAAGGAGTCGAATAAGAGAGCGTAACAAGAGGGTGGGGTATACTAAGGTATGAAGTATGAAGGTTTAAATGTGCAGGTAAAGGGTCAATACCAATACTTTTCATGTTAATGGCACCAGTGAGTTCAGTGACCAAGATGTTTCATTGCTGTTACAGTACATTGCTGAAAATTATATCGAAAATATTCCACAAAATCAGCGTATTATGAGGGGCTTGAGCGCAACAAATGGGGTATTTTATAAAGGTGTTATATATGAAATGTGCAGGGACCAGACAAAAAAAGTGTATTACACGGGATAGCGTAATAAGCGGGCGCGTCTTATCGAGGTTTTACTGTATTTCATGTAAATTTAGAATTTATTAAAGCCCATGGTACTTCATCAATGTTCTAGATACATCCAAAAGTATTTTCTTTTGGACGCTATTTTTTTTTTACAAGTTCTCTGTCGTAAGTACTTCAATCCATTTTTAGTACTACACATGACAGTTTTTCTTTACATAATGTAGTACATACAATACCGTTTGAGATTAAGAGGGTTAAATATCATGCAATATTATAAATAGGCCTAAGTAATCATAGTGATTGACAATTAATTTTATTTTTGCTATAGGAAAATTAAAAGAACTTTGAAAGTTGTACATGTTTTGCCACAAGTTTAGTAGGTTTATGAAGAGTTGATTTGCTGATTAAATGTAATTATGTAGTTTAGTAATGCTCCGTAACTCAACATAACAGCAATATTACTTAAATAAAAGTCAGTATTGTAATTACATTGATACCATCTATATTGTTTGACTCTAAGACAGAAGGCACAGCGATTGCTTTAGTGATGTACATATTATATAATCATCTGGAAAACGAAGACCAGTGGCATAACAAGAATTTCTGAGGCTGCTGGGTAAAATCTTACTTCGCGGTCTCTTGCATTTCTATGTACAATATAACTTTCTGTTCACAGGCTTTATTTCGTCTTTGCCTCAGTTTTATTGATTTTTTTTTACTAGTGCCGGTATTTACGTTTACTTTCGTTCTAGGTTCTGTGGATATAGATGAATCATATGAATATGATGTGTAGCATTTATTTCTTTGTAATACAATGAGTAGGTATAGTCAAATACACGACAGCATTGCAAATATGTTTTAAAAATATTAAAAACAAAATATTATATGGAGTTCAATCTCTGCATAAAATTATAGAATTAACAGCTTGTTATAATATTTCTATAATAGGCCTAACCAGAATTTATAACGTAAAATATTGATCGATTAAAATTTTAATGACTTTAGAAGCCTTTCAACCACACGTAACCTTTCAGTAAAACATCATAGTTGTGACTGTGTTTATTATTATTATTTTTTTAAATATTAAAGAATATATCATTTCACCTCATCTCGCCAAGAAATTGTGTAACTCTTGACTTATTGCATAACTTAAGCTTCAATGCTGATGTATGATGTATGGAATATAATAAATGAAATGAAAAAAGTGAAAGAATATATAGGCCTATACATCTTGATTACACAACTTTTAACACTATATCACTTCGGAAAACGTAGCTATTATTTGTCTTTCTTGTGTTAAATTTTATATTACCTTGTTAACATGTTTCAGAGTTCTGATGATGGCCAATAGCAGGCTCAAACATGTTAACAAGGTAATATAAAATTTAACACAAGAAAGACAAATAATACGTTTTCTGAAAAAAATATATTGGCGAACAAAGTCGACTTAGGCTTCTGGACTGATATCATCTTAATAACTGACACTCATTTAGAATAAACATCACAACACGACTATAAATTTAATGATATAATCATTATTTATATTTATAGCAGAGCATATATTATGTTTCTACTTTAAGAAATAAAGTACATATACTTGTTTTTTTGAAAGATGGGACATGACAGGAGCATTGCGATCGGAAAAACAACTGAATGTCACATAGTGTGGTAGGCCTGTTGCTATGGTAACAACGGTAGAGTTGCCAAACTTACAGTTCGCACATGGCGAGTGCTTAATAGCTCTCTTGGCAACATTTATTGTGAACACTATGATAGCATTGTACGTTTCATGTTTGATTCTCTGCCGATTTTTGTATTGTTTTCTTACCTTCACATCAATTGTCAATGAATGTTTTAACGTCAGCCATCTTAATGACAGTTGCTAGCTTCCACCAGCTGGCAGCGTGGTAGTCCATATTGGCAACATAGCACTGTAGTTCCAAGCTCGGCCGCTTAACTGTCATGTCCCATCTTTCAAAAAAACAAGTATAGGCTACATACCGGTACCGTTTATTTGAGCTTTCTTTTGTTTGCTTCATTTCATCGGTTGTTATTGATACACCAGTCATTACAATTTGGTGTAGAGTGGTTGTATTTAAAAAATAAACATTAAAGGAAATAGGCCTATGACCAGTAATGTACAAGAAGACTATATGTGTGTACGCAACATATTTGCTTCTTTGTGAATATGCTCCTTCCATATGACCAAGGCTGTCACATACCGGTACCAGCAAGCAGAACAATTCTGAATACCGGATGCTATGCGAAAACACTGAACCGGTTGTAAATTATTACGTCATTATAGTGTATTAAATTAAATCTCCGAGATTTTAAAATAACTTCATTCAGGTCCCTTTTCTCCTAGAATAGGCTTTACACAATGTACAGTATAATAAAATAAAAGAAATATTTAAATAATGAGAATGATATTAATAGATTTGTTCCAGCACGGTTCAGAATCGATTCTAAACTGTCCGCTCAATGTGTGTTCTAACAAAACTAGAACTGATACTGCGCAGATGGTTTAACCTGAAGTTATGGTTAAAATGCTTAGAGACTGGGCAGGTTAAAACGAAAAAAAGTCATCATGAGTGATTTGGAAGGTGATAGTGATATATTTTACAAGAATTAAGTTCGGAAGCTGAATATAATTTTAATATGAGAAGAAACTCCAATGGCCATGAAAGAGGAGTTCAAGAATCGTTCCAACAACGTAAAATCCCAAACTAGTTCTGACACAACTGGCACATGCGTCGAAAGAAGTTCATTATCAGTTAGGAACGCATTCCGAATTGCTTGCTGGAACACACTTATTGTGTTATTGCCGTGCTCTCATGGTTAACATTCGGCAGGTCTTTGTGTGGCCTCGTGCATAACATTCGGCAGGTCTTTGAAATTTAATTGTATTATTGTTTTCAGTTTCTTATGTCGCCGCTCCAATCACTTGCCTCAATTTCAATACTGCAACCAATAAGCTGCTTCCTACTTGTCTAATCCACGTGGACTAAAACCGAGGTTGCAATGTCTTGTGCTGAGGACGAACATTAAGGTATGTGATTAAAAATTATTATTAAAGAGTTATTATTAAGAGTTAAGAATGTCAACGTATTCGTATATGAAATAATAATAATAATAATAATAATAATAATAATAATAATAATAATAATAATAATAATAATAATAATAATAGCCATTTAACAATATAACAAACTAGTGCTTATTCTTATGGAGGAAGTAGACGTGACAACGTGACGCTTAGAGTGAAACCTACAGAGCAACAATCGGTCAGCAAAATTATGTTTTAAAAGCACACCGCACGTTATTGTATGATGCCGACATGTTAAGCATGAGGCCGCGGCGATATTATCTGTTTACTTCCAGTACTGACATTAAAAAAAATAATAATAATTTTATTGATAAAGGTGTGTACTGCAAATCATACATTCGTGGTATTTTGGTAAGTAATGCATAATTTGAAATAAATATTAAATACTTCAACCAAAAACTGTTAAAAAGAATAGAAAGGGGTATAAATTCATACTACATGACGGGGCTTTACAACGTATCTTACTCTGAAATGTCATATTTTTTTCTTTATCGATACTTTGTACACTGAAACTACCCTCCATGATGACTAATACAGAGTTGAAAATTTGTTTTCATAAGTCTAGTACGAGCCTAGGATGAAATTAATTTAAGAGAGGCCTAAATGTTTTGAAAATTAACTATTAAGCTTGTTTCTACTTTATTAGCATCACAACATCACAAGCAGCCATCAGAAATTTATGTTCAAGAAAGAGTTAAAAAAAATCATTCTTGGAAGCGATTTCACTGTTTTAATTGACGATTCATAATGAACACTTGAACACCAATGAACAAATTCAGTTTTCCGTGAGGCACAAATATTCTCACAACTGCTCCCACTCCATCACACTAGCAGCTATGACTGAGCTGTGTAGCACTGTTCTCCCTATGGATACGAATGGCATTTCCAATTCTAAAATTCTAACGTCTTTTATTTCATATTTTGAGCGCATTCATGACTGAACTCCACCAACCACCACTGATTGTCTGCGAAACAATATTACACGTATGCTCTAACCCTCTTAATCTCAATGTACCACTGCACCTCAAGAACTATGCAGAGTTTGCAATTTATTTTAGCTGAATTTGAGAGCTGAAATTAATGTATTACGAAATAAATGACAGACCATGTAAATGAACGTTGCAACAATAGATATGGTATAGTACATTACTTCATAGTTTATCATTTTCTAGTTTCTTATTTATATAGACTGACCATAATTCCTTCTGACAAAAACAGGACAGGAAAGCAACGAATTACGTTGTTAAAAAAATGATTAAAAATGTTTTGTCTGATAAAATGTTTCTACATCAAACAGGATCAAATAATCTAATTGGATTAAATACAAATATTAATAAAATTATATTTCATCCATATTTTACAATACTTACTTACTTACTTACTGGCTTTTAAGGAACCCGGAGGTTCATTGCCACCCTTACATAAGCCCGCCATTGGTCCCTATCCTGAGCAAGATTAATTCATTCTCTATCATCATATCCCACCTCCCACAAATCCATTTTAATATTATCTTCCCATCTACGTCTCGGCCCACATTTTACAATAATTAAATAAATTGTAGGATTAGTTATTTTAATTTGAACTTAAATAGCTAATCTTAACAAAACATGTACCTACACAAAACTTTAGCTTGATTTAGCTGCATTTCACCACAATCATAACATGAGTATTTTTTGTATGATCTTACTTTACATAACAAATTTTGAGTTTTGAGTACCTTGTCATAAAACCTATCACACTCGTTGCCAGAATTTTGTCTTACAATTAGCATAGCTCTCAGTGCTTCAACACTTAATGGAAATTTCTCCTTCGACCATATAATATTCATGACATAAAATATTCTTTCAACTGAAGCTGTACTTCCTGGCAGTAGGAGAATACATTCTTCTACATAACAAAAATCTTGAAAATGTAGGTATTTTTCATTAATTAAAAAAATGTGCACCTATCCATTAGATAAAGCAATATTAATTTTAGGTTATGATTGACCAATACCCCTGATCATAATATAGGCCTATAACAGATTAATCATCCTCATGTTAAAATTGGTAACATGTGGAAGAGAACAACCATCAAGATCACCACCGCTAGATGGAAGTACAGTTGTTTCATGCAATTCAAATGAGAGCTATAACGTAATTTCTTATGTAGCAGCTAGATGGCAGCATAGTGAAAATGAAAAAAGTTATTACCGTCAAAGCCTAGAAGACTGAGCAATCTGTTATATAGGTATGTGGGGTCAATACTTAACCATATTTTAATTTCAAAATATTTATTATAAAAAAAAATGAAACAAATGTGACATTTTAATAAAATGATGGGATGACTGGGACATAGGAAAATAACGGTACTGTCCTGTTCAAAATGGTATATATGGTCAGCCTATATTTCTATAAATATGGTATACACATTTTAATAAATATATGTTTATTTATGCCATGAAACGTGTTTCAATTCCGTGGACGTTTCAGGGTTAATTATGAATTAACTAGCATTTCTTAAACATAAATTTTATTTGCACAAGTAAGAAAGTAATACTACTATTTTAGTTTATATAACAATGAGAACAATATACTGTTATGTTCGAAGTGAAACTTCCTGCTTGTAGCTGTGTAAATATATCAGGAAGCAATGATTAATTTTGGACCGAGAAATTAAAAAAAATATTGCGTATATATTGAAAAGAAGAAAAATGTATATAGGCCTATTGTGTTATTTTTCCTTAGCACTAAAGAATACGGTATATTTTATCATTCTGTCACTGTTAAATTAAACATATCAAAGAAAATTGTAATTTTAAGTTACGGTACACAGAGAAATTAGTGTACATTAACCTCAAAGTTTCATATGATAAAGCACGGTAACAGGTTAAGTATAACAGCATGAATTGGTCAGATACCAACCATCACGACAGCTTACATTTCCAAAGTTCAGTCATAACCCTGGACCTGCTGAAAATCTTCTCAAGCCAGTGGGAAAGTACTGCACATTACAAATATTTGTGCAAGAAGAAAACGAAGGCTTGACTGTTCACGCTACAACTACAATAATAACTTTCATTTGCGTATATAAAGACAGTTCATTTCATTAACACCATCTGTTAGAAAATTAAAACTCAAAAAGATAATCCATCTATGATTGTATGATTTATTGTTTAAAATGGGCCTCGCCCCAGGCAGCCCAATGTATTGTCATGCCACTGGATAGAGGGTAAGAGGAAGTATAACAAAGCAATTAGATGATAGAACTGTGCAATCACCACCGCTTTACAGAAACAAACACCTATCCTTGCTGTCTCACTTCGTTTTGCCACCACTCGAACCGTAGGCCTGATGGTGCTACATATTATCATCAAGTAGGCACATGCACTCATCTGAACCGAGATGATATAATTGCAAAATGGGGTTATTTATGTATATTTCACTTTCCACTGTTAAAAACATTCAAAATAGTGTGGTTGTGTGAATCTGTGCCATATCAACATGTGGTGAAAAGTAATAGATACGTCTGCTAGATTTAATGGGGAAAAAACTCTTATTTGTTTATTTTAACGAAGTATGTAAAAAAATTAAGTCTGTAATGTCCACATTTATTGCTCTTAAAGTACTATATTGACACAGGCAAGTTTTCTCTCTGCTGGCAGTCACTCGCGCCACAAGACAAATACTGTACCACCGACTCTCACGTAATTGTGAAGATTTCACACATCCTGTAAAACGCCCTTACGCCGTGTCAGTCCATCTCTGGTTTGTAGCCAAGGTTTTTTCGTTGAAGGAAAAGGTGAATCTCTCTGAAGTTGGGTCTGTCCGACTCATTTCTCTGCCAACACTCGCACATCAGGTCGTAGATCTCCTTCGGGCAGTTTATCGGAACTGGTAGGTACAGCTAGAAAACAAACACATTTGTGTACAAGTCAAAAGAAAGTATATGTACTAAATTGTCAAGGGTAATTTTTGTTTTTAGGAAGTTAAAGCCATTGGTTTCAACAGAAACTCTCAGACAGGTATATTTTGCACTGTTTGAATCTCACATTAACTATGGAATTCATATATGGGGAAGTGCAATAGGAGTCAATGGCATCTTATTACTACAAAAAAAGAGCACTGAAGGTAATATTCAATAAAAATACCAAGGAATCATGTAGACCACTATTTCCAGAGTTAAAGGTAATAGCAGTTTACAATCTATTCATTTACAGAACCTTGATATTCCTTAGATCGAACATAGATCTTTATCAGACTAGATCAGATATACATTCCTTCAACACTAGAAATAAAGATAAATTAGATTACACAAGGTGCAGATTGAGCGTGATCTCAAATACTTGTTTTTTTAATAAGCTACCATTGGAGGCGAGAAAGTTACCAATAAATAGGTTTAAGTCCTGCATACATAGATGGTTGCTGAATAGACTTTTCTATTCAGTGAGTGAATTCATGGAGTGTGATGTAAATATTGTATTTAGAAATGTAACTCTTTCTTTATATTTTAATTTGTCTCTTTGTATTTTAATTATTCTTCATCTTACGATGTTTGGATGACGTATATACGTCCGTTGATGTGACATATTAATGAATTAAATACTATTATAGTCACAATCATGCCATGGTATGATATTTAATTCATTAATATGTCACATCAACGGACGTATATACGTCATCCAAACATCGTAAGATGAAGATTACATTTGTAAAGTTTCTTTCCACCCATAAGCAGTGCTGACTAGATCAGACGCTATGGACAGTACTCTATAACAGAGTCGCTAGTATGAAAGCCTTAGGCGTGAGATGAACTCGATAGCTCAGTGGTAGAGCGCCTGACCGGAGAACAGGAAGTCGCAGGTTCGATTCCCGCTCGAGGTTGTGAAATTTTTCTTTCATACCATGGCATGATTGTGACTATAATAGTATTTAATTCATTTAATTATACCTTTTGTCCTTACATAAATGTGTTAACCTACAGCATACTCTGTTTATCTCTCAGTGTTTGTTTTGTTTATTTCTCAGTGTTTGTTTATTTGCTTATATTTATTTGTTTATTTGTCTATATTTATTTGTGCTAAGTTTATTTGTTTGTGTATGTGTGTGTGTGTATATTATCAAACCTGACGATGTCATATCCAGGCCTTGTACACTGGTTTCTGACAAATAAATATTATTATTATTATTATTATTATTATTATTATTATTATTATTATTATTAAAAGAATCACGAATAAACTTCTGAGAGAAAAGTAATACACATTCTGTGAAACAGTATAACTCTGTTAATACACTCGTCAAGGGACTGTGGTCTTAATGAATTATAAGTGAGACAGCATTGTAGATGGGAAAAGATTTATGAAGCGGGAAAAACAATTTAGACACCAGGTTATTAGGAAACATATATTTTATTGTGCATTAGTAATAATGTGAAATGCAAATCTTCGATTGTTGTTTTCCATGTGTTTATACTGATAACAGGCCATGATTGTTTGGCCAAACACCTACATAGAATTGGAATATATCAGTCCCCTAACTGTCCATTGTGCAACTCAAACCAAGAAATGGATTCGGAACACCTGAAAATCTGTGCTTCAGTGGCTGGCCATGATAATATCTTTGAAAAATATTGGAGTGCAAGAGGTCAAATGACTTTATTGTCAAACGCCTGGCATTAGAAAACAACAACATACTGATAAATTTTCATGCAGTTCCAGTAACTACATTATCTGCAGTTTGAGTATATGAATTACACTAATGTAATTTTTCATTTATAGACTGAGATTTCCGCTTTGCCATTTTGCAACTATCAAACTTACTGCACGCTATACAGAATTCGAAGGATGACCAAATTTTACAGAAATGACACGAATGTATTGTTGAGTGTTAAAATCCTTTCATACACTGGAAAGGACCAGCAAGTACAACTTCCGACAATGGTGACCGGCAGGTTTTTTCAAGTAGAGAGTGAAATTTCTTTCTTACACTCGTGGGCAATGACCCTCAGTACAGTCGCAGCATCATATTTCTTCACCATGCTTTTAAAGCATTAAAAGTTTCGCAATTTATATGGAATTGAAATTAACATATCTCCTGAAATTACACTAAGAACTTATTACATAAAACTCATGACCTCACTTCTTACTGCTATATAATATATAAATTAATATTTTATTACAAGAATGAATACAGTCCACATTGTAACCTATGTTAGATATCGTAAAATAGTAATATGCGTTACAAGAGCGGTATGTTGAAGTTTTCAGTTCGAGGAAAAGTTTGAAAAAGCGAAACGTAGTTGAGCTTTTTTAATTTCCGAGAATTGAAAGAAAACATACCGCCCGTATATCGTACATTATTTTGTGCGAGGATCGTTTATTACATACCTGAAAGAGGAATTTCTAATTAGTTGCAATGAAATCTCCATCTTGGTATCTGTTCAATGAGGGAAAATTTGCAAAACAAAAATATCTATCTTCAACATTGTTGCTTTAAAATGTTTTCTGTGTTTACTATACTCCAGCAGGCCGTGATATACGTCTGTCTTTTTTTTTCCCCCCAGTCTATGATGAGTCTGGAATCTTGTTGATTTTTTCACGGCTTCCTTAATGTTACTTGCATTGCGAATGCAGTAACTTTAGTGGAGTTGTAGAGTTTACTTAATTTTTGCAAATATTTAAAAACAATAATTAAGAGTGCAATTTAGGTGAAATTGCAGTGGTAAGTTTCCAATTTATAATTATTACTATATTGAACATCTCTAAAAATAATATGTTAAAAGCCTAAAGCAGTAAAATCAATATGTCACTTAAGCGGTAAGAAGAGGGAAATTGTTATGAGTGTTAGGTTGGGAATACTGAATGTGAAATTTTAGACTTTCCGCGGATTGGTTTTGTACAGAAACCAAGCAAATACGCACGATCTCACACAAACAAACATGTATCTGACGATGCCATACAGGCGAAAATGTTCATACATTCCTTCCTATTAACATGTTTTAGCAAATGTTAATTTGTAATAAGAATGATAAGTGATATGATTGAAAATTTAAAATAAATATATTTTAAAATCTTGTAATTGACTTATCGGAAAACCAAAAATGAATTGTAAAATATCAGTATCAAGATGGCTGTAAAAATAGAATGAAAGAAATTCTAGCTTCTATCTCAAAAAGCTAATATTCTAATCTGCATCCACTAAGTAAAACAACTACGGTTCCAAATCACCTATATACCCATATGTTTGATAAAACTTACTTCACTTCATTCTAAGTATAATAAATACATACATGTGTATCTTGCTAAATAAAAGTGCAGTACTCAAGTAAAGTGAAATTAAGCATATTAACAAATCAATCTTATTTTAAACATTTTAAGGGTTGCTGATTAGTGCCAACACAAACCTGGTGTCCATCATCCTGGTAGAAATGAGTCACGTTCTCAATAACCTTTTCGTCACTGAGATCTTCAAATGGCTGTTCCCGTGCAAATGTGAGAATTTCCCACAACGTCACAGCAAATGACCAGACATCACTCTTAGTTGTGAATTTACCCTACAACAAAAACATTAATCACTAGCACAGAGAAAGCAATGGACAGAGCATTTTTTAAATTCGATATAGCTGACCTCAGATGCTATAGAAGTTCAGGACAAAAAGCCTTCTATAATATGCATACAAGAATCTTTTCAGATTGATGATGTTTTAAAATTTTACAAATTTGCTGACTACAAAATTTTTAATCTGTTTCGTGAAGATAGAGGGGATGGATGTGTTGTTACCATTATCCTCAAATGCTATCATCTTTGTCCTGTACCAGTTGACCACTATTTCTTGTACTGGTTTCGAAGGGTGGAAATTCAAAGAGATGATTCTTTTGTGATTCTGGTGTTAGTGTTATTGCAGATGATGCATTCTGAGAATGTACCTCCTTAATAGTACTTCTAAATAGGCTAATCAAGTAAACCATTTCTACCTCAGCTGACAAAATATACTAAGTATTTCATCATTCATCATTAAAATCATCAGTACCAGTTGCAGAAGACACAGCCCTGCAGTATATATTGACTACACCCCAACTCTGGCTACTAGCAACAGGCATCTGTAATGAACACCGATCAAAATACCCCTCATTTCTCGTGAAAAACAACAACTGAATAGACTACAATGGACTATAGTGGACTTTATGTTGTCAGCAAACAGCTGGATACATTAAGAAGATTGATCATTCATCATACTTGGTGACCTCAACGCAAAACATGAAAGCTCAACTTCAGTAAACAGAACTCTAGAAAATTTTTGCATCTTTAGAGTAATCAGCACAACTATGCAGTTTTTGCCCTAGAAGTTCCTACATGCTATCTATTCAACAGCAGATGAAATCCCAATGTTTTAGATGTTGCTTTATATAACCACATTACAAGTATACTGTCACAATTCTTACAAATTCCGCAGATTTAAATTCTGATCGTACGCCAGTTATATTAACTCTCAGTCCAAGCGAAGCAAACACACAAGCATTTAAGAAACAGCACGATACTGATTGGCAAAATTATGAAACAATTTTAACAAGTATTCCCGGAAACCCAATGTATAGACATTGCCATAACCATGTTCACTGATACTTTACAAGATGCCTCCAGAGGATCATTAGGTATTCATGTCAACAGCAGACTCACATTTCGAAAACACATTGACATATCAATTGCCAAAGGTCCTGGGTTCAATATCCGGCCCCGGAACAATTTTTCCCTTGAAATTATTCAAATCAGCTTTACAGGGAGCTATACCTGAAAGCCAGATTTGTATAGTTTCGATGTTATTTACATCATCCTCTGAATCCTAGTCCTAGGATGATGATAAAATCAAAGCCATGACTTCTTCATAGATATGATACACTGCTTACAGATTTTTCAAATCCCAGATGTAATTTTATGTACGGTACTGGTTGGTTGTTTTCATAGTCAACTACGACAAACGACTTAATTTATGAATAATTTCGAGGGAAAAATTGTTCCGGAGCCGGGTATCGAACCCGGGACCTTTGGTTTAACGTACCAACGCTCTACCACTGAGCTACTCGGGAACTCTAACCGACACCGATCCAATTTTTCCCTCTATATCCACAGACCTCAAAGTGGGCTGACAACCGTCAAGCAAACAACTTCGAGTGCACACTAACTCCGTGTGACTTAAATTGTGGTTTTCTGTTAACGAACAGTAACGTGTATTATGCAAATCAAGACTTAATTTATGTGTGTATGAATGTGTGTATCCAATGCCTACCCACTTCACTTGTGTGATTCGGGTTCCACATATTGCGGATAGATGGCAGGACTTGATCCATTTCCAAGTAGCACACCACTTCGGCAGGCAATGCTGTGCATGATGTGAATCTGTGAAGAGTTATGTCGTGTACTAGGGTGAATGTATGTGCAAGTGCAGTGTAGGGAAGGGGTGAGGATGATGATGAAGATGAGGAAGAGAGAAGACAGAAGAGGAAACCCGGTGCTGGCACATGGCCTAATCCTGTCGAATAGCACCAAGAGGGCTGCCAGACTTAATATCTCCATCTGATGGACGAATCACTATCAACAGTGACATATACCTTCTCTTCATTATGCAATGCGGAGATATTTGGGATTTAACCCAGGCATATTGGTGCATAATCTAGTGATTAGAAGTTGTACACTGCACCTCTTCTAGTCCTGAGATAGAAATTTTACATGAAAATTTCTGACCCTACCTGGATCGAACCCAGGCCGCTAGTCTGGAGGCAGACCTGCTACCACAAAATTAAATTTCGGAATATGTATGATAAGACTTTCTCATGTTAAATTTTTTTTATTGGGTTATTTTACGACGCTGTATCAACATCTAGGTTATTTAGCGTCTGAATGAAATGAAGGTGATAATGCCGGTGAAATGAGTCTGGGGTCCAGCACCGAAAGTTATCCAGCATCATGTTAAATTCTAATGTACCTTGTTTACATGTTTCGACCTATTTATGGGTCATCCTCAGAACTGGTCATTGTTGAAGACCAACAAGGACCAGTTCTGAGAATGACCCATAAATAGGTCGAAACATGGAAACAAGGTACGTTAGAATTTAACACAAGAAAGTCTTATCACACATATTATGAAGTGATACAGTGTTAAAAGTTGTGTAATAAAAATGTATAAAATTAAATTACTGATATGATACATACCAAGAGTACACTCTCCCAGGCCATCCACCGGATTGGAAGAAATGCTCGTCCTTCCATGTTGTAATAATCGGCTGAATATAAACTGCGACTCATACCGAAGTCAGAAACTTTGATGCTGTACCCTCTGCCAACCAGGCAGTTTCTGAAAATATGTAAAGTACCAATACAGTCAAAACAGAGACAGACTTCAGGAGTCTTAAAATAATAGTAAAGCAGGTAACATATCTCATTACACTATGAACGGGAAGAATAAGAATTGCAATAAAATGGTGCAGTTTCTATATTCTTAAGGCTTATTACATTATCAAAAGGAACAGATGCATTATAGGACCCACCCCGAGTATTCCATAGTATCGATTATATATTGTATATTTTCGATTATTATATCACGTATGCCATCTTAACAAAACTGAATAGCCTACATAGTACTATAAACATGTATAATTTAATAAAACCAACAACAATGAAATTAAGCTCATATTAGTCACCTTTGTTATACAATATATTAAATTTTATTCAAAATAAAGTTAAAGAAACAGACCAAAGCTAAACTTAAAACACATTAAACTTTCAAACAATACAACATTAGAATTAATACAACAATAAAATTAAGTTCATATTAGTCATCTTTACAATATATTATAAAATACTAATTCTACTCCATTTATACTGCATTTTTGGTCCAGGGAAAATACTAGTCTTTCACAAAAACACATTTTTACTAGTATTTTCCCTGGACCAAAGAATTAAAAACAAAATTTTACTATGGACCTCACTGGAGATATTCCATTTCATCTTCTCCGTTATCCGAGTGATTTCACAAAGTGCTAGGATACGGCGTTCCTGTGTCTATCATTTAATACCTTGTAATTTCCAATGACATCTCTACAGGAGTTCATCTCGTTTACTTTTAAATTTCTTCAGTCTCATCCCAGGTTTACATGTTTCGCAAACATTTCACTCCTAAGTAAACCATATTCGCATAAAAAACCATAAACATAGCCTACATATCTTTATTCATGAATAAAGCAACTAAAAAGTTCACAACTTATTTATAATTCCTTAATTTCCATTTCGAGGCCTACATTTTAAATCAAGAGGGAGAATTTGATCCACTTCTTTTTTATATTTAACTATAGCATTCAAAATTGCCGCCATGATTATGATTAAAACTAATTTACAACAATATTGATTGGTTGGCAACATAATGAAAACAATATATATCGATCATTATTTAATCGAAACGCTACTTCCGTTGACCTTTTTTTGTGGCTTTGCATATTTTTATACTTAGGGTGGGTCCTATAATGCATATGTTCCTATCAAAAATATTTATCTGAAAATTGTACCTTTTGTTATTTCTTATTCAAATATTTAATTTGCATAGTGACGAAATTATACAAATATTTTATGAGTCATGCACAGCAGCTTTTCTTCCCCACAACAAAATATTAAATGCTGGCAAAATAATTATTCAATCAGCCTTACTTAGTTTTCTCAAGTTGCACAGATTACAAACACTAAAAACTGGACGATTGACATTTCTAGTCGCTTTTAAAGTAAGTTACTTAAACAGAGTAAACATGTACTTCTCTTCACAAGGAAGTTCAAGCATATTACCAATTTGGTGTGATAAATTCAATGACTTGAAATCTTATATGCTTTGGAATTAGATTATATTGTATTGCATTTATTAGTTGTCGTTTTGAAATTGACATTTTCAAAATACAAGTGTAAAATTATCGCACTAAAATAAACAGTACAGTGTAATATTACATATCCACATCACTAAGGATAACACAAACTTATCTTAAACACTCCTTAAAGTTTACAATCAGGAGACAAAATTCTGAAAAGTACCGGCATACCTATAGTTACTGTCTGTACTACAACAATAACAATGTAAATAAAGAAGAAATAGTCTTTAGTCTTAAGGTGATGTTTCTTTAAATTTTCCAGAGAGAGAATGAAGAAGAATAAAACTCGTTTTAAAAATGTGAACTTGACAAGAATAAACAGAATGCGTATGGAATATATAATCCAAACTCTTATTACCTCGTTGCAAGGTCTCTGTGAACAAAATTTAACGACTCCAAATACTTCATTCCCGAAGAAATCTGAGTGGCCATAAAAATAAGGCAGCCATAACTGTAAAGAAAAGGGAACATCATCAGTATTACATTATATTTCAATAATTAGATTACAGTTAACAGGAAAAATAAATAAATGAAGATCACTGGGTAATATAGGCCTACAAAGTTACTACAAAAGAAAGAGACACTTTCAATGCTGTATAAAGGATAAACTACGGTACCTGTGATATCAACATCCATTTTCCACTGTTAGGTTGAGGAACTATAGAAGTTCTGACAAGATACGCTGTTGTTATTACTGCATTGATTGTCACTCTGGTGCAAGCAAAAATGGCTATCTGTAATATCGACATGCATTTTGCACTGTTAGGTTGAGGAAGTACCTCAACTGCATGATAACGGAGGGAATTTCATCTATTAACAAGATGACTGGCACTAGGGAGTTAGAAATTACCTGGACGAGACATTTCCACAGCGCTGGACTGACTATGCAACAGACGACAACCACACTCTTGCACGATGGCCACCAAGGAGCCCTGATCTCACATCGTGCGAGTTTTCTCTTTGGGGATATATGAAAGACAAGGTTTACGTCTCCCTAATGATTTAGATTGGGATGAATCGCCTTGATATGTGCCGTATGACATAAGGAGCACATATTGAGCATTTGTGATTTCTCAAAGTGAACTTGAGGATTATAATAGTGTAAACTTATTCCTGATAACATTAATAGTTTTGGACTTATGAAACATTGAAAGTGTCCTCTTATTTTGTAGTAATACTGTATGATTAGCTATCAAGCAATACACAATTAAACACAGACTAGAAAAGTCATGTCCTTACCAATACCTCGGTATTGGTAATAATAATAATAATAATAATAATAATAATAATAATAATAATAATAATAATAATAATAGTAATAACAATACATGAAATAAACTTGGCGAACACGTGCACATGTGTACATCCACTCTTGCATTCATTCCAGGTATGAACAGTCTTATTGTTAGAAACAATTGATGGCACACAAATATTTTATAAGTCCCAGAAAGGAGGCACTGCGCATGATCAGAGGATGAGCGATTAGGTTCATAAGTGAACCATTAGTTGAGGTAATAACATTCGTTCTGTTTCATTGTACATTGTCCCTAAGTAGCTAGAACAAGTGCGAGGAAAAAGAATTTAGCGTAAATAAGTAGTGCGATAAAAACTGTAAATGAAACAAAACAAAAGAAAGCAGTAAAAAAAAAGAGAAAAACAAGATGGTTTATTTCCACAACTAATGCAAAACGCGTCTCATTAATTTAAATTAGTGTCCAATTTCAGGATTTAATTAAGTCCTGGAGTATTGTATCGCTTCATACAGGCCATTTCTATCATGGACGGTTTTAGTCTAGTTGAGAAAGCACCTGCTTCCCATCACTCTATGATAAATGCAAGTGATAATGTGTTCACATGTCTTTTATTTTGTGCATTTTTGCATTCATTTGTTTGTTCATCTTTGTTTTATTTCGGGAAGATAAATGAGGAGCATTGTTTCAAAACGTATTAAGTCCTCCAGTGGACGAAATTAAATTTGTTACTTTCTATTTATTTATCTTTCATGCTGTGAAGTCTGATGGTTCCAAGTCATCATATTTGTAAACTGTGAAACCAGTACTTAAAAATGGTTTTGTGTAGTGTTTTGAAAACTTCTCTGGTTTACGAGTAATCCACTTTTTCGTCGTTCGTGTAAAAAAATTGTAAGTTGCACATAATACGTTTTGAAACGATGCTCCTCAAATATGTATGTGTATATATTTGATTTTTATTCTCCAAGTTGAGCCAAGTATTAACCCACGGGTGTTGGGTATAAGTTGTTTCACTTAAAAAAACAATTAATACAGACAGGTAACATGAATAAAAATTAGCGACATTATTTAAAAAAAAAATTAAATTCCTACCTCACCAGGAATTGAACCCAGACACCAACATCACAAGCCAGCATGTTACTGATTGCTCTACTGGGGAGAACGGTACAGAGATGACACCAAGAGAGGCTTAAAGTCAACCGACTTGAACTCAAAGGAGACAGCACATAGCCTATAGAAATGTTCTAATGTGAATCGCTCTTCAATACCACACAGAGTCGCGCCATCAATTGTTTCTAAGACCGAATATATTCTCTGATAGAAATGATAACATACAGACAGTGGTCAAATTGTGAATAAGTTGGTATACTGATATGACTCAATTATATTTCATTTGTTTTGATCATGCATCGCATTATTTAGAATGTAGTGGAATGATATTGCGAAGTGATTGAAAACAGTCTGATTGACAAAGCTGTTCTAGCTTGATTACGTTCAGTTTAACAACTTCTGCAGAATATCCCCAACACAATGCTTTATTTTATTTCCTCCTCAGATCAGGGGCGTATTTTGCGGGCTACCGGGGCTACCGGCGGTAGCCCAAGGAAATTACAAAAGAAAAAGTTTATAATATAACATAATGTAATAATTTTGTATTATTAGTTTTACCATAGTAATTAAAATTAAAGTAATTGTTAGATATATTTTGTGTAATAATAGGGTGAGCGGTAGCCCAAACCCTTTAACCAGTATACGCCACTGCCTCAGATACAAACTGAATACCTGAGCGTCTTGGCATTGGGAGGCAGTGGCGATGCTGTCTCCGCTATGTGCTCCTGCAGGAACTGGTTCAAGTCCCCGCACTCCATGTACTCCACCACCACGCACAGCGGCTCCTCATCCAAGCACGCACCGAGAACTCGCACGATGTTCGGATCTTTCAGCCTCGCCAACACTCGAGCTTCCTGCTGGAAATCCGATCTAGAACAAACAATTTTGTTGTTACTACTACTACTACTACTACTACTACTACTACTACTACTACTACCACCACTACGTTTTTTTATTGGGTTATTTTACGACGCTGTATCAACATCTCAGGTTATTTAGCATCTGAATGAAATGAAGGTGATAATGCTGGTGAAATGAGTCCGGGGTCCAACACCGAAAGTTACCCAGCATTTGCTCGTATTGGGTTGAGGGAAAACCCCGGAAGAAACCTCAACCAGGTAACTTGCCCCGACCGGAATTCGAACCCGGGCCACCTGGTTTCGCGGCCAGACGCGCTGACCGTTACTCCACAGGTGTGGACTACTACTACTACTACTACTACTACTACTACTACTACTACTACTACTACTACTACTACTACTACTACTACTACCACCACCACTAATATTGATAGTAGTAGTAGCTACATTGCCTTTGTCCACAAATTTCACAAAGACACGACGGGATTCGAACCCGGCTTATAAGCTTGAAAAAGAAGCCCTTAAATTTTGTAAAACATTTGCAATTTCGTACTTATGTCAAATAAATTATTTATTTATTTTTTATTTTAGTTGGTTATTTAACGATGCTGTATCAACTACTAGGTTATTTAGCATCGATAAGATTGGTGATAGCGAGATGATATTTGGCGAGAGGAGGCCGAGGATTCGCCATAGATTAGCTTGCATTCACATTGCGGTTGGGGAAAACCTCGGAAAAAATCCAACCAGGTAATCAGGTAATCAGCCCAAGCAGGGATCGAACCCACACCCGAACACAACGGCAGGCAAACGTCTTAACCGACTGAGCCACGCTGGTGGCTCTAAATTATTTATCATTTATGATTTTCATCTAAACAAAAGCGAGAAATCGCCTTGAACTTGAAAATGATGTCTGTGTGCATTGAATGATCAGTCCAGATATGACAGGCTGCTTTCTGAAGCCATTTACCACAGTAATTATTTTTTACTTTATAACAACTGAAAGATTTTTGTTTTTATTTTTATGTTCAGTGTTGTTTATGTTTCAAAATGAAAAAGAAATGTATGTTACAAAACGTCTTTGTTTTATTTTGTAAATCATCTCCCCCCCCCCCTCAGCTATTTACACGACCCCCACTTTGGGAACCACTGCTCTGGAGCAATATGCAATTTACAA
The DNA here is from genome assembly GCF_040183065.1 of Periplaneta americana. Taxonomy (NCBI): domain Eukaryota; kingdom Metazoa; phylum Arthropoda; class Insecta; order Blattodea; family Blattidae; genus Periplaneta; species Periplaneta americana. The sequence continues at coordinate 131,163,483 of NC_091133.1, forward strand.
ACACACAAAAACATACCCACAACACATCCTGAACACTCAACTGAATTTCAAAACATACACCCTTTTCGACACAATCATGAACACACCCCCCCACAACAATAAACCAGAAGACAGCTCTGGAACTCAGTAGGATTCAGAGGATGACGCAAACCACGTCAAAACTAATCAATCAGGTAACATAACACCACAGTCTACTATATACAGTCGCGAAGCTCAATATGTAGTAAAAATGCAAACATGGGTAGTTGCCCACCACTAGGATCGCTACTACCGCCTCATCATCGCAGATCTCTCTCCTAGCAGACGTCAAAATATGTTACACTTTCGTTGTCGTGTTGTTTTGGAAAAATTAACACCTTCCTTCCATTATTGAAATATTAAATGCATAAAGTTAATTTATTATTTTAATGAAGTATATTAAATTCCACCATAAACTCGAAGATACCTGCAAGAAAGAGGTTAAAATTATTTTTGTTTGTGCAAAACGAACTGAAATTTACTATAATCGCTTCACTCATTCAAGATTATAGCGATAATTAACTATGAAACCAATAAATATTAATTTGCATTTCCCTTTACAACAATAATAATGGAAATATGAATTAATGGAGTAACTTACGCGTACCGGTACTTGTAGTGTAGGCTTATGTAGTTAACAAAGTGGGATGAGGTTAAGCAATAATAATCACACCAGAATTGGAAATAAAACGTGATCAATAAATATTATTGTAACAGACTTTTTCTACGCCTCTAGCAGAGCAACAAATAAAAATAACAACAAAATTAACAGCTATAATTAAAAACACATCCTTTGAAAAAAAAAAATAGGCCTAAGCAATAATAATCCCAAAGACGTTTTATACAATAATCCCACCTGAATTGAAAATAAAACGTGATCAATAAATTTCATTAAAACAAACTTATTTTTTCTACGTCTTTAGTAAAATAACACATAAAAATAATAACAAAATTAATAGCTACAATTAAAAATATATCCTCTGAAAAAAAAAAAAAAAAAGTAGACCTAACCTTTATTTCTCTGGAAATTTAGCAGTGACAGAACTTTAACCGGTATCTAATGTCCTTTCGGTTAGACTGAAACATTTCATTGTGAAATTTAAGGATATAATGTATTCTAACAGTCACAAAGAACTTCAAAATTAAGAGTTTTGTTTCTGCACAGCATTCTTGTGGAAACCCAGGAACCTTTCTGAATCTTTCGGAAATCGGACAAAGGCCTCTTTCTCTTACTGTTGCTACAATTTATAGCACTACAAACGCCTCCTCCTTGTCCCATATTATTATTCCAATTATTATATTTTAGCCATTAACATTTTCATTACAACCAATAACGAACATTTCACAAGCTTCAATGTGAAATACATAACGAGCTAGCACTCGATGGAAATACGACACAGTCCAGTCGACCATGGACAGTCTATTGTTTCTAGTTGCTAACCGCTTGGAGCGCTTTATCACGAGATTTGCAAAAAAACACCTCAAGCTTCGCGACTGCATATAGTAGACTGTGATAACACCACAATTTATAATATTAGCACAGTGAAGTAGGTATTACTTGTTCAATAACTTCATCAGTAAGTTTAATTCATTGCAATCGCTATTTTTAGTTATCATACAGGTAGTTCCCAGTGGCGTAGCGCCAATGTAAGCTAAAAAGCTCAGCTTCCTCAGTTAATAATAACTTCATAATAGACCTGCAGTTTATGGACAAAATTATTTATTAATTTTAATAGAATTTATATTTACGAGTTGAATATTGTGATGCAGCAGTTCAGGATGATTTGTGATGCAGCAGTAAACAAGAAGCCTGCACACACCAGCTTCCAAGCAGACTGGTTTCTTCTGTGTAACCCACCCCGCAGATTTTCCATCCCTTTCTAACTAAACTACACTGGTCGCAAGGCTCGCAAGAAGCTAGCTTTGACATTGAAAATAAGTAGTTTCCGAGTTATCCCTTTTGTCGGTTGTGTTCAGTTGAAGTGTTAGTGGCTGATATAATAAATAATGAGTGAAATAACAGTTCCTGACACCAATTTACTTGAATTTTTTAGGACAATTCTATTATTAAGACTGACTTACGAGCAAAAGTGTGATCTAAAAAACAAATGACCAACTCCCTTGCTGTCAATGAAGGACACACTCAAAATACAGACGCATACTTATGTAATGATACTAATACTGTATCTATTGACCGTTAATATTGTGATTTCTCTAAGTATGACAGGGAGTGAGCGAATGTTATACGTATAGGTGTCTATTTGTTAGAGATATGTGTAAACCGTGAAATCATATTTTACTATGTACCATTTGAGATCATGCCTTATTGGTGTTACTTACGAGGTTCCAACCAATCTTTGACTGCTGACTTGACATTGACTACTATTTATTTTAAGACTGTATTTTTGTAATACGTTTCCTCACATTGAATGAAAGACAACTTGAGTTAGCTTCCCCTGCTCAAAATTTCATGCTACGCCACTGGTAGTTTCATAATTATAAGTACAAAAAAGAAAAGACCATGATTTAAACCAAGAAAAGATAAATAGGACCATTACAGCCCTTTAGTCCCCTAAAGCCACTGCACAATAGTACAACAGGGTGGATTTAAAAATTTCAGCCTGTTGTGTCATGAAACTTCATGAAATGGAAAACATTTTTAGCACTTCAAGTGATACCGGCTGTAGTGCTGTAATTTACCTCGCTGACTCAGACGCTCCAAGCTTCAATGATTTTACAGCTACAAGCTTGCATTCACTGTGTCTAAGAACATCGACTGAGTCCGGGAATCCCTCCACCTCACAGAGGTGAACCTGAAATTTTAAAATATTTTCCATTAACTTTTATTAATGTTGAAGAGCGTATTCCTAAAATGTAGACTACTTCTGAAGACAAAAGTATGAAACAAAGTAGACAATATTAAGAAAAGTACAATTAAAAGCAGTATATGTTATTGTAATTGTTATTTTAATTGGAGAGCTATCAGAGAGATGACAAGATGATAACAGAAGGATGACGATGATAGTGTGTTACAGCTTGCACTCATGATTGTGGCAGTGATGTTGACAGCAGTAGGGGTAGTTATGGGGTTGATTGTAAATGTGATAATGAAGATAATAATTTAATAATTTAATAATTTATTTATTTAATCTGGCAGAGCTAAGGCCAGTAGGCCTTCTCTTCCGCCCAGCCAGACTCTAATTCTAATTAAATACATTTGCTTACATAGTTATTACATTAATATCTAGATCATAAAACAACATGAAAGTAAATGATGAAAATTGGATAACTAATGTTAGTGTGACAATAATAAACATTGGTAAGAAATAGTGATAATAATAATAATAATAATAATAATAATAATAATAATAGTAATGAGATAATTTAAATATTTATTTTGTGATATAGCCTATATAACCATTAAACATTGAGAAACCTGAAACAGCTATTATTGTTAACAAGAATTGTTAGAAAAATATTTCGTTAGTCTATTCTTAAATTGGTTTGATGTCTGACAGTCCCTGACATTACTCGGTAGGGAATTCCAAAGCCGAGGAACAGCCACAGTGAAAGAAGATGAATATGAGGATGTTCGGTGGGAGGGAATGGATAATATTGAGGAGTGTTGTGATCGTGTGTCTAGGTTATGATGGGTGGATAAATTTTGAAAACGAGACGCAAGATAGACAGGAGTGGAGAAATGTAATATGTGAAAGAGAAGGGAAAGACAGTGGATTTTCCTACGATCTTCTAGACGGAGCCAGGACAACATTTCGAGGGATGGTGTTACGTGATCAGCCCGGCGAATATTGCAGACGAAACGGACGCACATATTATGAACACGTTGTAGTCTCTGCGCCGAAGTAACGCTTAGGTCAGTAAGCAGAATATCACAGTAATGGTAGTGATCATATATTATTATTATTATTATTATTATTATTATTATTATTATTATTATTACCGTAAAGTGGGGTGACTTTGAACGCTGAGTTGACTTTGAACAGTAATTTAGCACCTTTCTAAATTAAATGCGAAAAAACTGTTTAAGTTGTCAATAAATTAGTTCAGTTTTTTCGCAATTGGGTACAGCATTAATTTAGAAAGGCGCTGTTCAAATTACTGTTCAAAGTCACCCCACTTTACGGTACTATTATATCATCATCATCATAAATCAATCGATCAATCAAATCAAATCACTCAATCAATCAATCAGTTTTATTGCCACTAGCATAAACGAATGCTATAGACATTGTTAGAATACAATAAATACAATTGAGTGTGTAATTAAAATAACATATAAAAATAATTAAGAAGCTTAAGATTGAAAATATAGCATAAATAAAATAAATACAATTAATTAAAAATATTTACATCATTATCGAGGTAATCCCTAACAAGCCATTTGTACAACAAATTCTTAAGTAACTACATTAAATAGATCAACAAGTAAACAAATGAATAAATAAAAAGAATGAATAAATAAATAGATAGATAAATAAATAAATAAATAAAGAATTAATTAAATAAATAAGTAAATAAAAAATAGGTACATAAATAAATAAAGAAGTAAGTAAATAAATAAAGAATTAATTAAATAAGTAGGTAAATAAAAAAATAAAAAAAGAATTAATAGATTATAAAATTCCTCTTTAGAAAATATGCCCACGACATAATAGAATCTCGGGTTGATAAAAACGCCTCTAACGCATGCTTAAATGATATTACATATATATAACTAAACAGAAATATTTACACACAGAATAAAAAATTTTACAGTTGAAAGAGTTCGTCCAAAGGGCTGGACTCGGGAAGAGTACCCAAAACGCTCTTGCATTTCCGCGTTGAATTGCAATACTTAAACGTTGACGCAAATAAGTAGTGCAACGACGATCACCGGTAATGGAGATCAAAATTTGGCAGATTTGAGATACCAAAACTTTAGCGTCATGACTCCAAGGACCAAAGGTCTCCACAGCAAAGGGGACAAAGATATAATTGTCTAAAAGATGAGCATATTTATTGATCTTCTTCTTCACGGCTAATTCAGCAGCAGATAAATAAATAAATAAATAAGTAAGTAAATAAATAAGTAAGTAAATAAGCAAGTAAACAAATAAGTAAATAAATAAGTAAGTAAATAAATAAGTAAATAAAAAAGTAAATAAATAAGTAAGTAACTAAATAAGTAAGTAAATAAGCAGATAAATAAATAAATAAGTAGATAAAAACAAATAAAGAATTAATTAAATAAGTAAATAAATAAAGAATTAATTAAATAAGTAGGTAAATAAATAAATAATATTAAATAAATAAGTAAGTAAATAAATAAAAAATAAATCGTAAGCAATTATGTATTAGATATCAGCTCTCAGAATCTTGCGGTTTTTCACTTTTACACATAATGACGTTCAATTGTAGGTACATTTCTTTCCTAGTTTGACTACAAATTTATTTTTAAAATATATTGGGACAAAGGTAAACATCACAGCACATAATGTGGTTAAAGCTGTTCATTACCTCTCCAAATTCCCCATGTCCCAATTTCTCCAGCACTCGAAGCTGCTCTCTTGGGAACTGGCACAATGGCATACTTTCTTCGTCGTCCTCCTCATCAGTCGCAGTTGTCAACGCTTCGGGACTGACAGCTGCACCGTATGTGGAGGACCCACTGCCCCCTTGAGTGCTGATCAGCTGCGGCACCATCAGGGGTGGCGGTGATAGCGGTGGTGGCGGTGGCGGCTGCGGTGGTGCCTGCAACATCAACCGAAAGAGCTCACAGATCCCCACGTGTGTCCAAGTTGCATTGCCATGCCGCCATTATCCTCACATCAAGGGAAAGTGTGCAGTTTTAGGTTCGTTCCAACAAGCGGTTCATGGATCAGTTCATGTACGGGTCCTGTACCATCTTATGCGCATGCGCTAGTCGAGCATCTGCTATGGGATTGAAACTGGACTGGACTACAGTGACTGTAGACTGGACGCCGTTGGAACGCTTTCGCGGATCGTTATGTACTAAATCCAGAGATGCTATAACTGTGATCATCTTTGCTAAGAACGGGATGCTTATTATTATCGTTTCGCAGCTAATTCTAATTGCAGAAAATAGAATTTCGATCATTTTCTATAAAAAGATGACAAAAATATGGAAGGCAAGAATTCCGCTAATTCAATGTCGTGTACTGGGGGACTCTCATCTAAAAATAGTTCTTTTTTTTAATTATTGATGTATTTACGTTATTTATTATACTCTTAATCAAAGCTGCATGTTGAAATTGTAATTAACTATTTCAATACCCAAATAATTTCCATTCCCTTTCTTTTTGGCGAAAATTTAAATTAAATCTCTAGTTTTATTATTCGTCTGTACTGTCACTTTTCATCTTTAACCTTATTGATGTGAACAGTCGATCATGTCTTTCTTTAGTACCCAGGAGACGTTGGTGAGATTATGCGCATGCGCGTCTCGCGTACTCTTCCGTACATGCCTCAATCCGCGGACTATTTCTGACCGTTCTGAACCCGTGTCAAAAGCTTGTTGGAACGCCCGACTGCAGTACATGTTTCCGGTTCAGGACTGGTTCGGATTGTGTTGGAACGCTTTTTCTGTACTGCGCATGCTCACGATGGTTACAGACGGTTCCTGACTGCTGTTGGAACGAACCTTTTACCAACCATTTGAACTCAGAAGAGAGTAAAGAAAGAAGTAGAGATACCGTACATTTATAGTACGATCTTTCAAGACTTTCCTCTAGGTAAAAAAGGAACCAAATCCTTTACTTGTGTATATAAAAGTTAGAGAATTAATGAAGAAGTGTAACTTAATATACTCGTACAGGGCCCGGCAGGATGATCTCCCGGTTTGAATAGAGCTAGAAATGTAATATTGGTGCTAGATGAAAATAAAACTCAAAGTTTTTGGTCTGTAGGTTTGAAGCATTGAAGGAAACAAAAGACGGTAACAATCGAACAAATGCAATAATTTTCATTCTTGCAATTAATTAATTATACAAGATGGATATTCAAAGAAAATTGCTATGTGTTTTGAGGTTGGCAAAATTTGAACTAGTGATACGTGACGAAAAAAGGGGCTGTAATTGACAACTCACTAAAGGCTAGCCGTCGATTTTATTATTATCGACAATTTCACTTCCGGTTTCTAAATTAATTTTCTATCACTGAATGTTACACATACAAATGAATCATCCATTTATGCTAGATTAAGCGGACTGGCATCTTATTTATTTATTTAACTAGCTAGCTAGTGAGTACAAATTAAATTTATAAAACAAAAATGTTTCTAGCCACTACCGTAAGAGCCAGGCTCGTGTACGGTGTTGTCTTAATCAATAATATAACATAAAATTTACAAGGACAGTTTACTAAATACAGTAAGTAACTAAATTCAAACCAATAAATACAACACAAGAGCATGAATGAAGAATATATATATATATATATATATATATATTAGTAGGTTATTTTACGACGCTTTATCAACATCTTTGGTTATTTAGCGTCTGAATGAGATGAAGGTGATTGTGCCAGTGAAATGAGTCCGGGGTCCAACACCGAAAGTTACCCAGCATTTGCTCATATTGGGTTGAGGGAAAACCCCGGAAAAAATCTCAACCAGGTAACTTGCCCCGACCGCGACCGGGAATCGAACCCGGGACACCTGGTTTCGCAGCCAGACGCGCTGACCGTAGAATAAAGAATAAAGAGAAAAAGAGGGTAAAATACACATTTAATATAAATTGATAATCCGACAGAAGTCAGTGATATTCAATAAAAACATGAATATAGTCGACAGAAATAAAAGGTAAAAAATGCATTTGTTAATATTATATATCATGGATAATTTTACTAATTTCTTTTTTTAAAAGCTTCAATTTTAAAATATTTCAAATTTGGAAAATGGTTTGTAATTTTATTACAAAGTCTTGGGCTGAAACTAGCACCATGTTTAAGAGCTGCACTTGTATGACATTTAGGCTCAATTAATGGGAAAGTAGACTTTTGTCTTCGAGTACGATATTCATGTCGATTAGATTTATGTTTTATTTGATTTCTGTGGTAGTATGTTAGTAAACTGTATTTATAAATTTCTTCACTAGTTAATACATTAAAATCTGTACAAATTACATTTGTTGAGTAATCCATATTTTTGGTCGGAGCAGATGCATTATAGGGGCCACCCATCACACATTATACGCAAAAAAAAGTCAGCGGAAGTAATGGTTCGATTAGCGTTTTTAGCATTCGATATTCGATAAACATTAAATGCTACCAAATTAAAAAATTAAATAAAAAAAATTAAAACAATTTGTTACTACTGATGTGATTTTAGTCACTTTGTGTTATATTTTGGGTGAATGTTACTTATGTCCTGCCCACTATAGGAGACATAGGCCAGTTTTATACTAATCCTAAACATATTTAGTATAACTTGTTGCTTGTCAGTCAATGCCTACTGACAAATAAAAGCAATTGACAATAGATATCTCAACAATAATTTGGTCCAGGGAGCATTCTCTTTTGGCACAAGGATGATTTATGTAACATGTTTCTAAATTAGTCTTTTAAATACCGGTACATTCTTTAATAAATCACTGAAAAACAAATGTGAATATATAGGATGTGGAGTGAGTACGAAATTATTATTATTTTTTATTTTTTGGCGCATCATTTTTACGTAAATAACGATAAATAAAAACTAACATGCCACATAACATTATTTTAAGAAATACAGGAAACAAGCATCAATAATATTCACCATTATTAATGATCTTGGGATAGAAAAAAACGTATGGAATAGAAATTACATACAAATGTGCGTGTAATAAACAATAAGCAAACCATCTTCGATTAATCATTTCAAAACAACGTGAATATAGCTTCGATTGTGTAGGAAAATAAGTCAACAAAATAAAACCGACTGTTAATTTAGAAGTTGGCAATATATTTTTATGTCGATTATAACAACAATACATATCGATAGTAGCATTCATACCATTCAACCAATAAGGAGATTGGCCCCTACAATGCATCTGTACCTTTTTGGTCTTACCTTACATATTTCCGTTGCAGCGTAATATTTTTCTGGAGGCGGCGGTACAGGGGGCGGTTTGGGAAAGAAATTGTGCAAAGGGGGCAGTGTTCTCGCTGGCGTCGCGGGGGGCACGACGGGGAAGGGGGGCGGCGGCGTTCCATCGCTGCTCACGTGAGGCACAGCGTATTCCTGAGACACGATATCGGGAACGTCTGCAAACAAAATGGTTTATAAGTAAGGGGATTAAAGACAAAGCCCTTCTTCTGTCTCTTGCACGTGCTTCGCTGCTCGGGGACGTAATCCCGCTCATAATCCAGAGCTTCTTGCGCTGTTCCCGTCATCTGCACTCTCATGATACACTCGTTCTATTTTTACTACAACCAAGCCATTATGAATGACTGGAATAACAGAATCCATAATTTACAGAGCAAAACAAAATGTATTCAACAGTTCTCTCACACAGCAAAGCTTGCTTAAGCAGACATATTTTGACACATTCTCAACTGCCAATACCATAAACTTATCTGTTCCCCTTAGCAGAAGTTATCAAAAGTGATAAATGATTGAATAGCTAAGCGGAAAAACGTTGCAAGCGGTAAATTAAAATTTTACAGCAAGAGAAAAATAAATATTTTGATGGTTAGAGTTATAACGTTTTTCACAACTTTCTAGGTTCTACAGACTAAATTGAAAGTTCTACTTTCATTTTGAACCGCAGAATTCACTAAAATATAAAACAGAGTACGTGCAACGTGTTTATATTGAAATATTACAAGAAGAAATAATAATAATTTATGTATCAAGGGCGAAATGAAGATGTTTATACCGAGGGCTACGGGGTTTAAACATGAAATTTCGCCAAAGGTCCATACATTATTTCGTGGTGCACTACTATGTAATTGAATAAAAAACATTTTGATAAGAGTTTTAAGTTAGAAATATTCTATTTGTATTTGTATGTCTTGTTTAGTGTGTTTTGTTTTGGTATCCAGGGACTGTGTTTACTAGGAAAAAAAGAATGCGTAGAATAAAAATTATTCGTTGAGGGAGGCCATGCATGATGCTATTTTTTCTTTGTTCAGTCTCTGAATTTAATAAACAACTAGTGGCTTGCGGAGCAATTGCTGAAAACTAAGTCCATAAAAAGTTCAAATAAAAATTGTAAAGATTTATTTTCAATGAAGAATACCAGACATTTTGATACTTATTTGCTTCCATAATAGTGAAACATACTCCCTATGAATGTTTTTTTTTTTTTTTGCCAAATACTTTTCCTTGAACCTATCCGTCTTCAGTTCTTGAGTTTCAATGCGAAATCGCTAGTAACAATGTCAGGACGATCAGCGAGTTTTTCATGTGGGAGTAATGCAGTAGCTATTTCGGGTCATTGCGGATTGTATGTGAAAGTTAAGAAAATGTAAAGTTTGTCATACTTTGAACAAAAGACTTAGCATCTTGGTATAGCTGCTGCATGTTTCGTGAACTACTCTGAAATGTAGAGGGCAGAATCACTTTTTCCCACTAAGAGATCTTGCTGAGGTGATCAAGAGACTACAAAATCTTGTAGATCTCTTATTTTATCAATAAGTAATACCTTTTGGTCTTTTCTTATGAATTGTAATTTTTTGCGCTTCTTCCAGACAATACTCATCTATCAAATGCTGCTGGATTAATTATAATATAGGCTGTTGTGAGGAATTTATTGCTGAGATGTGGAAAATGAGGCGAATGATATGTCAGAGTTGTAGAATCTTATATGCGCCCTAAATAAAATTGTCCATCGTAAATCGTTAGCAGCTTCATTGTTTAATTTGTTGCTGGTTACGGGAAATAAACTTACTCATCACGGTAGCAAGAAGTGAAATGGCATGCTATTTTCCCTACAAAAAAATATACTTGGCAGCGATCACAAATCTAATCAATTAAACCAAAGAAATATGAAATTAATTTTGATGTAGTTTAAAGACGCAGCTAAAATAGGAAGCATGATTGAATTACTACCAAGGAAAGTTAGAGAATCAGACATATAAATATCTATATCACACTGCCATTACATATATGAAAAGGACCCACACCACTTGATTAATAATTGTAATAGTATTTCATTTTTAATAACAATATTGTTACCTTACGTAAGTTTTATAGTTTTCAGTAACATAAGTTTATATAGGCCTATAGCCGTTTCTCAGTAAATCAGGTATGCTCAAAATTGTAAAAGCTCCGATTACACGGATGATGCTGCACTGCATAACACACTCAGTGTACGGACTGGGCTCCGCAACTACATTGCAGCACCGCCCGTGCCATAGCTCTCACATTCTTACAAAAATACGGATAATAAACTGAATTTGAAAAAGGAAAGAATATACATTGTAATATTAAGTTATTACATTATTTATTATATTTAATATAGTTATAATATTATTATATCATAGGTAATGTTATTTTCATGTTCCACCATACATTGCGGTCTATTCAACATGTGCGTTCTTTTCTGCAAGTAATCGGAAATCTATTTCCAACGAATTTAGTGAATTTTACAGCTGGCTCAAAAGATGCTCATCTGTTAATCGGGACCTATGTTTGGATTTAGCAATCTTAATTTTCGAAAATAGTTCGCACACGTAATGTCGAGGCAAAGATAGTTAACATAGTGGCAGCGAATAAGCTCATCGTGGGATATTTCGTTTTGTTAATTTTTTAATACTTCTATGCTTGTCAAGTCATATTCTCTGCATTTAGTTATGAATTCTACTCACTTTGCAAATCAATTAACTCGTCTTGGAACTGAACTCTCACGGATTGTACTAAATTTACTATGAAGGGATTTAAAAAAAAAGATTAATATCACTCTCCATACGTCTAAAATCACTAAATCTATTTTTTGTGAATTCACATTTGAGTCGTTCCAGTACAGAGGTATAATTAACTATATTTCGTTCAGGTTCCATACATCTCTCTACAAGTTCACCATCCGTGAAGGGTTTTAGTGCCTTTGCTACTTCTCAACATATTACATAACTTACTCCTAAACTTAGACTCTGAATTGTTCGACTCTCTTCAATGTTCGGTCTTCATGAAGTGCTTTCAATTGTTGAAACTGTAGTGCCTCTGAAAAATTATTTTATCATAACATGTATTTATGTTGAAATAAAATAACCACAATAATAATAATAATAATAATAATAATAATAATAATAATAATAATAATAATAATAATAATAATAATAATTTTATTGTAATATACCTAACAATAGTAATAACAATACTAGTACTCCTACTACTACTACTACTACTACTACTACTACTACTACTACTACTACTACTAATAGTAATAATAATAATAATAATAATTTTATTGTAATATACCTAACAATAGTAACAACAATACTACTACTACTACTACTACTACTACTAATAATAATAATAATAATAATAATAATAATAATAATAATAATTTTATTGTAATATACCTAACAATAGTAATAACAATACTACTACTACTACTACTACTACTACTACTACTACTACTACTACTACTAATAGTAATAATAATAATAATAATAATAATAATTTTATTGTAATATACCTAACAATAGTAATAACAATACTACTACTACTACTACTAATAGTAATAATAATAATAATAATAATAATAATAATAATAATAATAATAATAATAATTTTATTGTAATATACCTAACAATAGTAATAACAATACTACTACTACTACTACTACTAGTAATAATAATAATAATAATAATAATTTTATTGTAATATACCTAACAATAGTAATAACAATACTACTACTACTACTACTACTACTACTACTAATAGTAATAATAATAATAATAATAATAATAATAATAATAATTTTATTGTAATATACCTAACAATAGAAATAACAATACTACTACTACTACTACTACTACTAATAGTAATAATAATAATAATAATAATAATAATAATAATAATAATAATAATAATAATAATTGTAATAATAATAATAATAATTGTAATAATAATAATAATAATAATAATAATAATAATAATAATTGTAATAATAATAATAATAATAATAATAATAACAACAACAACAATATATGAATACTTATTACAGAAAACAGCTTCCCTGTCACTTCGCCATGTTCTGGATGGCAGAGCGTATAATGTCGTTTTATGTTGCTCAGTATCTTACAACATAGTAAACATTTTACTTTTTCACCGAACGCAAAACAAAAATAGTCTTCCTCCCACCGTACGGAATAATCGTTTGCTTACAGAAGGTTTTGACTGTGTCATTGCCCCGCACTGTTCGTACGTTTACTAAGTACTTGAACCGCCTTCCGCAGTCATCCGTCGAGCTTCGAACGAGGAACAGCACGCTCTGCATTAGAAGGTTGTGATTACAGAACGTAATCGCGAGTCAGAGAATGAGCATACCTGACGTAGACTATAGATGTTGGAAACGTTTTCGTAAAAACTTAGAAATTTGCTTTTGAAGCATCATGAGTCTACACCTCGTGAAGCAACACAAGCATAGGCCTCCGTACGTCGTCGCATTGGTCGCAATGAACTTGGGCACACGATCCACACTCTCTGGTGTTGTGGTCTGCAACTACTTCAACTATGCGTAACTTTGACAAATATATTCCACTAAATCAAGGATCGCGAACTTTCGCTTCAGAGTTCTGCCTCCGCATTAAACTGTTCAAAATTAACTGGGACAAAGTTCTGAAGTTGATAATATTCATAATGTAGCCGTCTTGGCAAAAGATACACAGAAATATGCAACTTCTCCACACAGACGAGCTCCAGCTATCCATTAATAAAGCTGTCATCTCTATGGCGCATCCTTGTCATTTTGTCCCTTCTGAGGCTCAAGCGCGCTGGCTTTTCATTCGGGCGGCCCAGGTTCGATCCCCGACCAGATCGTGATGTAAGTTGCAGTGGACAAGCAAAGGGTTTTTCAGAGCGTATTCTCCTTTTCCTCTTTCGCTTCACCAACAATCTCCGCCTAATCTCGTTTCATTTATCATCTACAACAGGCCTGCACAAACAGCGCTCAACGAGCGCGCGCGCTCCTTCAGAGCGGGAGAGCGGTGTTTACCGCTCGCCGAATCGGAAAGGAAGATACGTCAGAATGATATAGACTTGCTATAGGTAGAGGAGAGGGAAACGACCACTCAGTTATCTAGTGGAGTGCAGTGTGTAGGCCTATTCTCAGTAACTGTTTCACGTTGCTTACCTACTGCTACAGTACAGTATGGAAGAATCTAAAAGACGGAACATAACATTTAACATTTAACGATTTACAGCTCGAACTTATTGATCTTCAATGTGACCTAAGGGCTAAAGATCGTTTGAATAATACTACTAGCCTGGTTGAGTTTTACAAGACTAAACATTAGCAGTAGTAACCACGACTACACTGGCTGACTGTGAAAATGATTGCTATGTTTGGCTCAACATTTATATTTGTGAGCAACTGTTTCTATAATCAACTTTAATAAAGGCAGACATCGAACATCTGTAACTGATGTTTCATTACGATCAGCAGGCTTCTGTTCCTTTCAGCTGCCAACAGCATAAAACCTCGTTTTAATGTACTGATAAATAAAAATATAACAAAATGATATTGTACATTTAAGTAGCTATAGAATTTGTATTATTTCTGTAAAATAAATATTTCTTTATTAATTAATAATAGTCCAAGATAGTTTTGCAAACACTGAACGGGAATTCATTTCATAAGCACTCGTAATAGTACTTCCTTTTGTGTACATTTTGTACGAGATCACCCCTTCTTCCAGTCCACCCTTATACAGAGCGCAGCTAATATCTGCATTCCGCTCATGAGCTGTGAGCCGGCTCGGAGAGCGCAAACCTTGTGCAGGCCTGATCTACAATGTTCAGAGACGGTAGATTTTATAAACCAATTGAAATTTAGCACTTTAGAAATCATATTTAGCATTTTATGGCACTTCTTAATGTCCGAATGTAGCATTTTGTATCGTTTTTGTGTAGAACATTTTTTATAGAAATTTTAGTGGTAGAAATTTAATGACATAGATGTGTTAACAGGTGCATTTTCTAGATTTTTCAGTTAACATTCTCGAAAATAATATGGAAAGGAACATATAAAATAGACTGAAATTGTGAATATTAAAAAAAAAAAAAAACATGCCAAAATATTACATGGTGGTATTATATCGCACTCGGCGAAGATTTTCTTGCGAATACTGAATCAGCGTTTATATTCTAAGATGAAAGAACAGTTGGAAGAAGAGCAGTTTGGCTTCAGGAAGGGAAAAGGTACGAGAGATGCAATTGGATTGCTACGGACAATCGGTGGAAGATACCTAGAGAAGAATAAAGAAGTGTATGTAGTATTTGTGGACCTAGAAAAGGGTTTTGACAGAGTGCATTGGAATAAACTGGTGGGAATCCTGAAGAAAATGGATGTGAATTGAAAAGAGAGAAGGCCGTTCAGTAATCTTTATATGTAACAACTAGTCATAATCAGGACAGGGGAAGAAATGTCAAAAGGAAGTGAAATAGGGAGAGGAGTACGTCAAGGCACTTTTATCATGTACTCTGCTCAATAACTACTTGGACAATCCATGTTGAATCTTTCGTACACTACTTTTAACACTTGAATATAAATAATTGATTAAATGGCGATCTTACTATGGTCTTAATTACGTAAGCATGTGCGGCTTACAGCTGTTTCGGTGCTACTTGACACCATCCTCACACACACAAGATCGCATCCTCATTCAGAAAACAGAAATACAACATAGCTTACAGAACAGAAAACACTCAAAGACATCTCAACACACAAACAAATAAATACGACCACACAGGCGTATACAAACTCACATGCAATAGTTGCGACAGTTTCTACATTGGACAGACAGGCAGATCATTCCAAACACGCTACAAAGAACACATTAAAGCAATAACCAGAGGACACAATACATCTACATATGCCGAACACATAACTAATGCTAACCACACATACAATAACATAAATACAGACATGGAAATCCTACACATACAACCCAAAAATCAAAAACTCACCACAATAGAACAATATGAAATATACAGACACACTAAAACACACCCTAATTAAATTATCAACACACAGATCAATTTCAGAACACACACACTATTTGACACAATTCTTCATCACACGAACGCACCCACACAACAGGCAGTGAAGTTGAGATGGCGCCGAGACACAGAAGGCTCTGAGGATGGTGTCAAGTAGCACCGAATCGGCTATAAGCCGCACATGCTTACGTAATTAACAGGAGTAAGATTGCCATTTAATCAATTATTTAACTACTTGGAGGATTTAGTGAAGAATTGTTTTCATAACATGGGAGGAATGATAGTAGGAGAAAGAAGAATAAAGTGCATAAGATTTGCTGATGACATGGCGCCGTTAGCAGAAGAGGAGACGATACTAAGAGATATGCTACTGGAGCTAAATAACAGCTGTGAGCAGTATGGGATGAAGATAAATATAAATTAGACGAAGACCATGGTTATGGAAAGAAAACTGAAAAAGGTAAACCTTTGAATTCGAAATGGGGCAGTGGAGCAAGTGGACAGCTTCAAATATTTCGAGTGTACTAGAAGTAGTAACATGAGCTGCTGCCAGGAAGCCAAAAGAAACACAGAAATGGTCAAAGAAACTTTTAATAGAAAAAGAAGCATCTTCTGCGGACCTCTGGAAAAAGAACAAATGAAGAGACTAGTGAAGTGCTTTGTGTGAAGTGTGGCATGGTATGGGGCAGAAACATGGACATTACGACGAAGTGAAGAGAATCGACTAGAAGTATTTGAAAAGTGGATATGGAGAAGAATGAAGCGTGTGAAGTGGACAGACAGAATAAGAAATGAAGCTGTGTTGGAAAGAGTGGGTGAAGAAAGAATGATGCTGAAACTGATCAGGAAGAGAAAAAAGAATTGGTTGGGTCACTCTATATGCAATTTCAATTTGATTATGGCTTTAAATCTAGTTTGTTACTGCCTATTTAATTGCATATAATTAATTTTATCCTATGATTGAAGTTCTGGCTGATATGTACATCTATTATCAGGCATTACATCTCACTTGACGATATGTGTCAGAGGAAGAACAATTGTTTGTATGCATCAGAAGTCTGATTAGTGTAATATGTCACTAGTTCGGCGACGTATGCAATGGAGGAGAAAAGGAACTGGCCACCGTACTCCATTATCTTCTGGCTTAGTTGCCTCATAAGTGGTGCCTTCTTGGTGTCACTTATGAGGTTCCAACCTGTCTTCGAACAGTTGACTAAACAACAACGTAATTAATTTTTGAGTGTCTATTTTCTTGCTTATTTTTAGTGTCCATAATCTTTATCTTAACTCATAATTAGGGACCAAATTTTTATGTAATATCAAGGTGTGAAATATGTACATATTTATGTAAGAGAAATAGGCCTAAGCTAAATATGTACCAAAATATGTAAAATCATGAAAATATTTAATATCAATATCTGGCAGGTATAGGATAGGTAAGACTCTCCAGTTGTGATTTCATAGAGCACCCGACTTTTTTTTACCGCACACTTGACACATTACTATTTTTCCATCTTTAGTGAAAGCTTCATCCATCGCAATCCATGATTTTATTTTTGTCGTTACGGTTGAAGGTACAGGGGCCATTTTAGTTAGTTAAAAGCAGTAGATAAACTCACTTGCACTTAATAGGTACTGGAAGTACTAAAACTAGTACTGAGTGAAATGAATGACACAACAGTACTGCAAGCACTGTTTCGCTTTACTAGATTAGGAGAAAATAAGAGGAGATGTGAGACACGTGCATTTTAGCTGCTCCCTGTAAGGAACAAGTACCTACTAAAACCTCAAACTATAGGCATTTACAAACTGTTGTTTGAAAAGTGACATTCCTGTCTCATTCAAAAGGGTAGGATTATTCCAGCCGAGAACCATACTTTCTAATTGGTTGGAAAATCCAATTTCCGTATAGATCTACTAAATTTAAAATAAAGAAGTCAAGCAATAACCTGAAAGTCTCATGTCAAACTTGACACGTGTTTTCCCTGGAAGGATTAGGAAGAGGGTGGGTAAGATTGCAAATTGCATGGGAACGGCTTATTAAGACGTGTGCAGAATAATTATAGTTGGAGACAAATCCTCGTCCCACTCCACCGCATAAAGGCAACGCTACTTTCTGAGTGATTTTTACAATACAAGGTAGTTGTTTGAGAATTCTTGCCTTTTGTTCACTCATATTTACAGTGGGCGGTATGGGGTGAGTGCCGCTTTTACTTCCTGGAGCTAAGATGTTATGTTCCATCCCGAAATATATCCTTTCTCGGGTAGGTAAAATGCTTCTTGAAGCTGTGTATTTCAAATTGTAAACTTTCCCAGCAGAAGTTTTTTTTTTCTTTGAAAGAAGTAAAAATGAATAAAACCCCTAAATATGTAGATTTATGTAATATCAAGCCATAATATGTAATGTGTGGTAAATATGTAAAAATATGTAGTATCAAATTTTAATATATTAATGGTAATTACAAGATTCGCAAAGATTTGTTATTTATATACGGTTAGTTGAAAGGAATATAAAATGTAATTACATAAAAATCCGGTCCCTACTCATAATAAACTGTTTCACAGATTCAAAAAATCTCATAATTCACTTTTAAGAGCATTGCAATACTTTCTTTTTATAGTTCTTATAATTAATGAAGAAGTCAAAGTAAACGCCTAGTTCAGGACACGCAGTGAACACGAGACACGAACACACTTCCGCTAAAGAAATCAGATCTACGCGCACTTACAGTTGAAACACGACCCTGTTCAGGAGTGGCCCTAACTTTCGTTAGTCAAAAGGCAGTCACAGCTGTAATGGCTTCCAAATAATAGAAGTGGAGTCGCACGTGATTAAATCATTAGCGAACAATTTCCAAAGAAAGTTCACGCATTCGGGTGATACTCCGCAGTGGAGATCGTTTAACAGCCATTCTAGCTGTTATCCCCGAGATAGGACGGAGAGTAAACAGGCTCTCACAGAGCAGCTTATCTCGACCACCCCCCCCCCCTACACTTCCGCTCGCGCACGATCCACCCCAAACTTTATAACACATAACGAAACTTTTCAACAGAGCGTGTCATCGAACGGCGATAGCTTGCGCGCGCTTCATTCACTTGTTTCGGTCGATAGAGGTCACTTGCGACAACGTGAAACCCGCAAACTGGATTTCTGACAGGAGATCATGTTTGACTTTATTATTTTTCTTACATATATTTTACTCTCGACTGAGATATGTTTTGCATCTTGGGTTAACTTTAACACAATGAACACTAGAGTTCCATGAAAGTCTGGTCTAATACACTATTATATGCACTTACTGGCTTTCGCTATACTGGAGAATTAGCACGGTCACTTTGAACCGTGCCGTTACGTTTACCACCAAATTTAAGTAAATACACAATGTCACCAACATAAGAACATGACGTTGGTGTGTGGCGTAGTTGGCGGGAGAAATTTTTTCTCTCTCTGTCTACCTCCTTCGTTCTGAACATTATTGAGAGATAGCACCACTGTTAGCG
This sequence comes from Periplaneta americana, assembly GCF_040183065.1. Classification (NCBI taxonomy): domain Eukaryota; kingdom Metazoa; phylum Arthropoda; class Insecta; order Blattodea; family Blattidae; genus Periplaneta; species Periplaneta americana. Next base: position 131,183,167 of record NC_091133.1, read on the forward strand.
ACAATGTGTATTTGCGTAAATATTGCGAGTAAATTATGACGAGTGCCTTAGATGAGAGGCTCGGGACAGAAACAGTTTTGCTGTAGCGCATGCGCGGACCTCTCATGCAGTGGGAGCGTGATCCTTACTTGAATTTATTTTTGTGTGTACTTGCAGATTAAATGATTGAGATCCCTTCTTGCTCCGGTTACAGGCCTTGCATTTACGAAGGTTATGTTATGTTAGGTTAGCTTAGATTAGCTTAGCTTAGGTTAGGTTAGCTTAGGTTAGGTTAGATTAGCTTTGGTTAGGTTAGATTAGTTTTGGTTAGGTTAGCTTAGCTTTGGTTAGGTTAGGTTAGGTTAGGTTAGCTTTGGTTATGTTAGGTTAGTTTTGGTTAGGTTAGCTTAGCTTTGGTTAGGTTAGCTTTGGTTAGGTTAGGTTAGCTTTGGTTAGGTTAGGTTAGGTTAGCTTGATTTGGTTCGTCCATGTAGTAGTTAAAATTATATAATATGACAGATTTTGATTCGTAATATTGTTAAAAAATAATAGGCATATAATGAAAGCGGTGAATAATTTCATGGTCCTTAAATTTTTTTTCGTAAAAGGCTGGGTATTTTTCTATAGGCCAGAAATAAAACAGCAACGCCGTCATAATTACGTACTTTACGCTTTGGCGAACATTAACCGGAAATTTACTTTCCGTCATTTTAATTGTATTCCGTGAAACACACCTTTTTTGCTGTTAATTTCCTTGTGATAACCTAGTTTATTATCTTATTACATCTTCATTTTCTTTTAATGCATTCAAAAAACCGCCGTTGTACTACATAAAACCTTGAACTTGACTAATGGAGTGAATTATTTAAGAATATAGTCGCGAATTTGACTACCACCATTTCGATTATATTTTGTTTGATAAGGCTCGGTACGGCCCGGTGACTAGTGGCCAGCGAGTAGAGTCGACTATCGATATTGGTCTGCCGTGCGTATTATCCAGTTGTTCCCTGGCTTTTAAGGAACCCGGAGGTTCATTGCCGCCCTCACATAAGCCCGCCATTGGTCCCTATCCTGAGTAAGATTAATCCAGTCCACATCATCATATCCCACTTCCCTCAAATCTATTTTAATATCATCTTCCCATCTACGTCTCGGCCTCCCTAAAGGTCTTTTTCCCTCCGGCCTTCCAACTAACACTCTATATGCATTTCTAGATTCGCCCATACGTGCTACATGCCCTGCCCATCTCAAACATCTGGATTTAATGTTCCTAATTATGTCAGGTGAAGAATACAATGCGTGCAATTCTGCGTTGTGTAACTTTCTCCATTCTCCTGTAACTTCATCCCTCTTAGCTCCAAATATTTTCCGAAGCACCTTATTCTTGAAGTAAGAGTCCAAGTTTCACAACCATAAAGAACAACCGGTAATATAACTTTTTTTTTATAAATTCTAACTTTCAGATTTTTTGACAGCAGACTGGATGATAAAAGCTTCTCAACCGAATAATAACAGGCATTTCCCATATTTATTCTGTGTTTAATTTCCTCCCGAGTGGCATTTATATTTGTTACTGTTGCTCCCTGTTGAATTTTTCCACCTCTTCAAAGGATAAATTTCCAATTTTTATATTTCCATTTTGTACAATATTCTCGTCACGACACACATTATTATATGTTATTAGGAAAAATTCTTGTAGCCTATAGTATGGATTTGTAACTTTGTGTTCCACAAAATAAAATACAAAAGTTGTACACTATTAGTAAAAACACAGGTTAGTATATACAATCACGAAGCTTGAATTGTGAGGGTGCTAGAAACAATAGACTGTGCCGGTACTATTTCGCATTGTATGTAATGAGACGATATTAGCGATCCTAGTGGTTAACAACTATCTATGGATACATATTTACTACTTATTGAGCTTCGTGACTGTATATACTAGACTGTGGTAAAGAGTTATTAGTGACGTCATGAAAGTGTATGGCGGAGGAATGGCTATTTGCCACATGACGTCATACCTTGAATTAGGTTATGTTCACCTCCTTGGCAATAAATTCGTATTTCAGAATGCAAAAGAAAGGTTTATTATCGTTCCTATAATATTTCTGAACTACTTCATCAGGAATAATGATAATTTAAATATTTTATCATTTATCTGTCAATATTTAAATGTAATCTCCCACTTAAATATGACCGTTGTAATTTCAGTGCATAATAGTGCCAATTTCAGTCGAGAGATGGTGCAAGTATCGATCTTCCCACAAGCGTGTGCAAGGCTTCTATAGATTCAGCCAGTGTAAGAAATTTCGTAGCAGGCTAACTCTGATATATATCGAAAAGTTACTAACGATCTTCGAAAAACTTTGTTGAAAATAGCCAGTAAACATGTTATTATCTTTTTACGGCTTTTAGAGAAGCCTACTTCCAACTGATAAATATGGCAAAGTTAAACATTAATAAAGACATACTGCTTGATTTAGTACGCCTACCCTACAGTTTTGTTGAAAGAGGGGAATCCTGAATGCTATATGTACGTCTAGTTCGGCATTTCCTTCCCCTCTGAAATCTTAAAATTGCAACTTTTTGAGACTTAAAATTAAAAATCTTGTGACTGATGTAATTCTAAACTGTCAACTATTTATCTTTCCGTGAAAATTCGGCGCATTCTCTTTAATTGACAGTTACGTAATATATTTGCTTATAACACTTTTAGAAACGATTAATACAGGGACATCATTTTATTTTTACTAACATTTTTAATATTAACTGGCCTATACCTCCTGATCAACGCCGTTTGTTACCCCCTTCCACGACTGGAGTTCGATGATACTGGAGTAATATACAAACAAATCACTTTACTAGGTATAGGAGGGAAGAAAAGTAGTTCATCCATTTACGTAAACTAGGAAATATTGAGCTTTCGAGTTTGATCATTTTCATTAGGTTTTTGTTTAATCAAAATACAGTACAGTATTAACAATGAGTGTTTTTACTCACGAACTGAGCTATCCATGCGGACGTATTCATTATGCAGTGTATATTATATTGTCTACAGCACATTAGCGTACAATATAGAGAATGAAGTTAAATTGAAAAATAATCATAATATGGATATTTAAACACATTTTTGAAAATGGTGGCCGTTCATTTCGATACAGGCTACAGTTCTTTTGTGCATATTATCCCACTATAGACTATTGTACCTAATCCCAATTACCAGTTTCATTCTTCGTACTAGTAACTCATGTTGAAATAATTCTGTACCTACTATTTAAAAGAGTACTTTACGTACTGTACATCCAATCTTCACTTCTGCCCGATCCGAAAAGATAAAATTACTCAGACATGCTATCTACTGTCCGTCCAAGTGGTTATGTCGTAGGGACGTAGAAAGGGAGGAAATCACGTGAAGTTAATTACTTAACGAGGCCCTTTTATTTAAGTTATTTTAAACAGTTGTATAATATTACGTAGACGTCCAATTCCTAACAGAAATTAATGTTCTCAGAAAAGAGCTGAGACAGCCCAGCCACTAGCTGGCGAATAAAAGCTGGTGGGGGAAACCGGGATGCGACATAGGCAAATGGACGACAGTAGTTGGGCGAAAATGATTCAATATTGAAAGCTCTTTCGTCACTGGAAAACGCAAACATATTTTTGGAACGTACTGTTCACTATGACCGTAAGGCTACTATGACTGTATATGCAGTCTTGGATCTGTGTGGAGGACGGTGAACTTCATTAGTAGAAGGGGTGGGAGTGAAGTACATTCAAAAACTCAGGTACAATAAAAATTGAAGTAAAAATAAAATGATGTCTCTGTATAAACATTGTATATAGTACAGGGTGAATCATAATTCGCACATATGCCAGCCACCACGTAACTTACCATAGCAAACTATGCCCAAATTATTCTTTCGGAAAATTGCTCCCCGGGCCTAATTTCCGAGAAAAATTGAGTTCAAATTACACGATGTGGCAACGCTGGATAAACGGCAGCATGAATGTAGCAAAGTCAATCCATCATTTCTTACCCGCTTCAGTTACGTGTTCTGAAAGTCTAGGGCAGACCTGCAGAACTGTAGCTCCTGAGAGCGACTCTTTACTCCTCTTTCTTACCCCACCCACCTTTTCTACCAGTGCGGTCATGGCGTTCTAGTTACGCTCGGCTGCATCAACATTCATTCTCGGCGGCAGGTATACAATACACTATCAAGAATTACACATGAACAGATAATAAAATCCTTAGGAACATACCTTTAGAAAGTAAGAGAAAAATGAATGAGGGAAATAAATACATTAAAAGACATGTAACATAAATTTTAAAATGTATGTGTGCATATAATGTAAGGAGGTCTACCTATGTATATATCGTCCTATTACTAGTAAAGCCGATTAAATCCACTTTTTGTGTAAAATAAGTTAAGTACAGTCCCCGACTTGTCTTTCCGTGCTCTGTATTCTACTAAAATGAAATAAGTCCGAAATGTTGCTTGCAGGCAACAAACCAATTACTTTATTTGAAGAATTTATTATGATTTTTCGTGCATTAATAAAGTTTTAATTTCTCTTTTTACAAAACTTGTATTACTTGTCTTAACTGGTTTTACTAGTAATAGGACGATAAATAAATTGTACGTTGATAAGTGAGTGATAGCTATATGACAGGATATCAATGCTGTCATTCAACATTGTAACGCACTCCAGCCAAATAAATAAATGAATGAATGAATGAATGAATAAATGAATGAATGAATAAGTAAGTAAGTAAGTAAGTAAGTAAGTAAGTAAATAAATAAATAAGTAATAAATAAGTAAGTAGATAAATAAGTAAGTAAATAAGTAAGTAAGTAAATAAGTAAGTAAATAAGTAAATAAATAAGTAAATAAGTAAGTAAATAAGTAAGTAAATAAGTAAATAAATAAGTAAATAAGTAAGTAAGTTAATAAGTAATAAATAAGTAGATAAATAAGTAAGTAAATAAGTAAGTAAGTAAATAAGTAAATAAATAAGTAAATAAGTAAGTAAATAAGTAAATAAATAAGTAAATAAGTAAGTAAGTAAATAAGTAAGTAAATAAGTAAATAAATAAATAAGTAATAAATAAGTAAGTAGATAAATAAGTAAGTAAATAAGTAAGTAAGTAAATAAGTAAATAAATAAGTAAATAAGTAAGTAAGTAAATAAGTAAGTAAATAAGTAAATAAATAAGTAAATAAGTAAGTAAATAAGTAAATAAATAAATAAGTAATAAATAAGTAGATAAATAAGTAAGTAAATAAGTAAGTAAATAAGTAAACAAATAAGTAAATAAGTAAGTAAATAAGTAAGTAAATAAGTAAATAAATAAGTAAATAAGTAAGTAAATAATTAAATAAATAAATAAATAAATAATAAATAAGTAAGTAGATAAATAAGTAAGTAAATAAGTAAGTAAATAAGTAAATAAATAAGTAAATAAGTAAGTAAGTAAATAAGTAAATAAATAAATAAGTAATAAATAAGTAGATAAATAAGTAAGTAAATAAGTAAGTAAGTAAATAAGTAAATAAATAAATAAGTAAGTAAATAAGTAAGTAAGTAAATAAGTTAGTAAGTAAATAAGTAAATAAGTAAATAAAATAAATAAATAAAATAAATAAATTAAATGAAATTAAAAAAGATAAATGAAATAAATAAAATAAATAAAATTAAATGAAATAAATGAATTAAATAAAATAAATAAATAAAATAAAATAAATACAATTAAATAAAATGAATAAATAAATAAATTAATTAAATACATAAAATAAAATTAAATAAATAAATTAATTAAATTAATTAATTAATTAATTAATTAATTAATTAAATAAATAAATTAATTAATTAATTAATTAAAATAAATAAATATGTAGCCTAAATAAATAAATAAAATAAATAAAGTAAATAAATAAAATAAATTATAACAAGATTTATAATGGTGGTGACAGAAATCCTGATGAGTTTGAGTGTGGTTTGGCGAGAGTCAAACACAGTACCATCCGTTCTGCAAGTCCTCCGACATGTTAAAATAAAACTTAACTAAAACTGTGTGCAGGAAATAGAAGCGCGCACAATAAAAATGGTCTCAAATGTGCACACGACACAGCCTTTCGGAAAATGGTTATTCGGAAGAATGGATTCGTAAAAATGTACGGCAGTCATTTTCTATTAACTACCACCATCTTAGATTCCCTTCTACGACGTTTTCATGTTCTGCTTCTCACTTGGCCGACACTGACATTTCAGGATTATATTCCGCCAAAAGTTACTTCTGAAATAATACACAACATTCTTCTAGATTGAAATGCAAGTTTCGTCACGGATAGAGATTAAATGGAGAGGACTTTGATTTCTGAATGTATTTCTCATTAATGTAAAAACTGAACTCATGAAAGACAGGGGGAAATCCTAACTAATAAGTGCCATTATCTCGTATCGAAATCAATGGGTAAATTTTAAACTAAAAGTTGGAATGGACATTATTATCATTGGAAACGCGACGCTCCGCTTCTCAAGTTTGTGAGAGCCAAGTTTTCACAGAGTAGCGGCTTCCCCCCTCCCCCTGCACTGGAACATTTCCAGATACCGAAACATCAGGACGATTTCTGCTGGAGCCCGACGCTACACACAAACTTGGAGTGCGCCCAAGAATCACAGACGCTAACTAAATTTCCGTTTGCCATATTTCCTTGCTACACTTCTTTAGGTGTTCGCATACCGCGAGGTGCTTCATACTTCGTTAATATTTCGTTACGGGTCACACAAGAGCAAACCACTTTCTCCAGATAATAAATAGAGATTAATGGTTAAGTAAATGATATCGGGACTAAGGGAACCCGTCTCCAGGTATGTGCACAGGAAGTCGTTAAGATGTGCCAAGGCGTCGAAACTGAATGGGGAAAAACTTGCGTAAACGAGCTGGAAAGAGTTTTGACTGGGGGTCGCCGTCTAGAGGTTAAGTTCCTTTTATTGTGGATCGGCTTTAATTTTCGACGTAAACGATCCCGAGCCACATTGATGAACTCGGAGGCAGCGGGTTCTGTGCTCCATTCATCGTGGCATAGACACCGCTGACGTGCGGATGGAGCATTCAAATAAATAACAGACAGAAATAGACGATCGTCCCGAAGCAAGAGTGGAGCAATAAAAACGTTAACTGATTTTATTGCCAGCTGCTTCCAATCTATTTTCATTTGGATTATTTCTTGTTTTTTTTTTTAAGTAATTTATACAAATAAACAATGGCAAGAGATTCCGGAGTTTATGAATGACCTTGAACATCTGTAGTGAATTTGAAGTTAGGATTTCAGCTCGAGGAATCCATTCTCCAGCCGACAACGCTTAGACAAAGACTAAAGGCCCATTCACAATGAAAATTAAACATGTAAGCGTTAACTTAAATATGTAAACGTTACGGTAAAATCACATCATTCATAAATATAACCGCAAAGATACTTGGTAACCATGGAAACATAACAATGACGCCATCTCTTCATATCACAGTCTACTATATACAGTCACGAAGCTTGAGTTTTGAGGGTGCTAGAAACAATAGACTGTGACGGTACTATTTTGCATTGCCTATAATGAGGCGATATTAGCGATCCTAGTGGTGAGCAACTATCTATTGTTTGCATATTTACTACGTATTGAGCTTCGCGACTGTATATACTAAACTGTGCTCATATTCTGTCGTACACTTCAGCGCTCCACGATTGTGTACTGTTTGCAAATCACGTAAGCATAAGCATGAAAGTCTGGAGTTCGCAAACTTTGATGTTAACGTCTAAAGGCAATGTTAATGTCAGTGTTTATGTGAATCATTGTGAATGATCCCATTTGGTAACCTGGCCGCAAACTTCTGTGTTCATGTTACGGTCAAAAAATCTGAAAGTTAGAATTAATAAAACAGTTATATTACCGGTTGTTCTTTATGGTTGTGAAACTTGGACTCTCACTTTGAGAGGGGAATATAGGTTAAGATGTTTTAGAATAAGGTGCTTAGGAAAATATTTGGCTCTAAGAGGGATGACGTTACAGGAGAATGGAGAAAGTTACACAACACAGAACTGCACGCATTGTATTCTTCACCTGACATAATTAGGAATATTAAATCCAGACGTTTGAGATGGGCAGGGCATGTAGCACGTTCGGGCGAATCCAGAAATGCATATAGTGTGTTAGTTGGGAGGCCGGAGGGAAAAGGTCTTTAGGGAGGCCGAGACGTAGATGGGAAGATAACATTAAAATGGATTTGAGGGAGGTGGGATATGATGATAGAGAATGGATTAATTTTGCTCAGGATAGGGACCAATGGCGGGCTTATGTGAGGGCGGCAATGAACCTCCGGGTTCCTTAAAAGCCAGTAAGTAAGGAAGTATGTTTAATTTTCATTGCCGTCTATAACGATGTGTGGAGGCTGTAGTTCTAATCCCGTCAAGACCCGTTGACGATGTTTCGACATGTTTTCATAATAATGACTGCATTCTTCCTAACAATACCTCAAAGCTCCGGGAATCAGAGCCCAAGATCTGTTAAATCTTTCAGGCGACATCCTTCGAAAAATATTGGAAATATTGGAAGAAGGAATTACGAATATAAAAATTATAATAGTGTGTGTGCTTTGAGTGCGACTATCAGCAGAAAAAATTACTTTATTTCTGAACTAATTACGACAGAGAAAAATTACAGAGATAAAATTGATTCGTTTAAGCTGCGAAATTTATGGCCCGCAATTTATATCTGCCTGCTTCTCTGCTTGTGGGAATATCAGGATTAAATCCGCATGTAGATCTCAGATCGGATCGTTTTTCAGTAAGATAACATAATAATGAATAACGTACAGTTTGGTTACTACTCACACCTTCGAAGAAACCCTGCGACAGGAATCAGCACAATAATTTGAATTGGTTGCTATAAAGATTTTAAAAGTATACTATTATACTCACCGCATTGTTTAAGGCACAAATGGGACACAAAGCATGGACCGATATCAATGCTAGATTAGCAACACCATCATACTTAGGAAGGACTGATCATATTAGGAAGTTTAAATGTAGAAAACAAAGAACGGACGTGGCAAAATTTTCTTTTGTTAACCGCACAATAGTAGACTGGAACAGCTTACCTGCGGCAATCTTTCAGGGTGGTTCTCTTAAAATCAATACATTTAAGGAAAGGTTGAGAAGATTAGACTGAAAATGTAATTGGAGGTGCAGTGTAATTATTTAAGTTGTGTCATGTAATTAATTGAGGTGATATATAATTAATTAAGTTGATATGTAATTAATTAAGATGATATGTAATTTAGTTGATATGTAAATAAATTAAGGTGATATGTAATTAATTAAGATGATATGTAATTAATTAAGATGATATGTAATTAAGTTGGTATGTAATTAATTAAGGTGATATGTAATTACTTAAATTGGTAATAGTTGAGTGAAATAGAAGTACTTATAAGTTAGATTTACTTTTGCTTATCGTAGGCGTTATTATAGAATAGTTTTTATTTATGGTCCTAGGTTTATTGCATCTACTATTTATAGATTTACGTTTATTTTATTTTATTTCATTTACGTTTATTTTATTTTATTTAATGTAATTGTAATTATTGTATATTATATATCACTTCCACCGGGTGCATACCCAATTGTAGTGTTAATAAATAAATACATACATACATAATATACAGAGAATAATTTTAAGTATACAGGGTGAACCGTAAGTAATGTCATTAATTTCAGGGAGTTATTCATTGAAATATTTCAAACCAATTTAATATAATTTTGCTCGTTTTTGCTCCCTTTTCGAGATAAAAAAATTGTGTTGTATGAAACATTTCATAGCGTGTTTTGGGAAAGCTATTGACTGAATTCCCAAATGCTCAGTCAATTTAAGAGAGCAGTGTATTATTATAACCAATGATTGAAAGCATTTTAGTTTTGGTCTTTAAATATGCAGAAATTTCATCCGAACGAATGTAACTCTTCGTTCTTCAAAGGAATTTTAAAATGTTACCGAATTCATGGAAGTAGACCTACGTGAAAACAAAAGTGATGTTGCGCAAGTTGTTTTGTTTTTGTGTAGACTGGCATTCAAAGATACCGAGCCCTACTAATCGATAGTGATTGATAATTTGTTTGTGTAAGTGTAGTTTCAGTCCTGACGCTGTTATTTCCGGCGTGACTCCGCCTCTTTGCTTACATCTTAGAAAGTGAAAGCTCTATAAAGTCTAGGTAGGTAGTATCGTTCGCCATTTTTGTTCTTACGTTGCCGAGCTACCATACGAGGAATCTATTTGCCACACCGTTAAACATTATCATGTCGTAGCTCCTATGATAATAAATCAAACGCAATGTAATTCAGCAAATAATTGAGCGGCAAATAACGTCTTCGTGTGCTTTCTGAGAACGCCAACGAAAGAGCTAAAATGGCGGGCGATTATATTAAGTATTTATCGAGCCTTAAGAAATGAATCAGCGAATCACAAGACGCACGCGTTTAAATTTAGCCGACCTGCAACGCGATTGGCTGCCGGAAATTAGAGCGACGGGACTATAGTAGGATTGCAGTACATGTAGGAATAGAATACGCGGATGACAGTCAGTATTGCCAACAATATGTAAATTGAATATTCTATTCAGGTGATTTCGCTAGTATAACTGCAGTCCATAGGCTACTGACAGAAAAGCTAATGCCTTTCCATATGATTTAAAGTCAAGGGTCACAAAATTAGACCTAGTACTTAAGTTACATTAATGATCAATTTACTTAAAAAATATAGCCTAATAATGAAGATACACGCGGAATATTGCACTTCTTAAAACACCCAACTGTGTATGTGAGCAGGTATTATGTATATTAATATGTGAATTACTCGATGGCCAGCAGGCTGGTATACTAAGTTTCCATAATTATGTCCTCTGTGAATGGCACAGCAGAGCAAGAAGCAGTCATTGGGAACAAAACACTGGCCACACAGAACATCTCTTGAACTTCACACAAGAGGAAAAGCAACAAACGCAACTTCACCATGAAGAGAAAAACATTTGACTAACGATCAACATCTAAAGAAAGCACATCCACAACAAGTAAGATAATGTTTCAATTTTAGTGCGTTTAAATAACATAAGAGTTTCTATCTGATGCTTTTCCAATTCACTGCGGGCTAAAGCAGGGAGATGCACTATCACCTTTACTTTTTAACTTTGCTTTAGAATATGCCATTACGAAAGTTCAGGATAACAGGCAGGGTTTGGAATTGAACGGGTTACATCAGCTTCTTGTCTATGCGGATGACGTGAATATGTTAGGAGAAAAGCCACAAACGATTAGGGAAAACACGGGAATTTTACTGGAAGCAAGTAAAGCGATCGGTTTGGAAGTAAATCCCGAAAATACAAAGTATATGATTATGTCTCGTGACCAGAATATTGTACGAAATGGAAATATAAAAATTGGAGATTTATCCTTCGAAGGAGTGGAAAAATTCAAATATCTTGGAGCAACAGTAACAAATATAAATGACACTCGGGAGGAAATTAAACGCAGAATAAATATGGGAAATGCCTGTTATTATTCGGTTGAGAAGCTTTTATCATCTAGTCTGCTGTCAAAAAAACTGTAAGTTAGAATTTATAAAACAGTTATATTACCGGTTGTTCTTTATGGTTGTGAAACTTGGACTCTCACTCTGAGAGAGGAACATAAGTTAAGGGTGTTTGAGAATAAGATGCTTAGGAAAATATTTGGGGCTAAGCGGGATGAAGTTACAGGAGAATGGAGAAAGTTACACAACACAGAACTGCACGCATTGTATTCTTCACCTGACATAATTAGGAACTTTAAATCCAGACGTTTGAGATGGGCAGGGCATGTAGCACGTATGGGCGAATCCAGAAATACATATAGAGTGTTAGTTGGGAGACCGGAGGGAAGACCTTTAGGGAGGCCAAGACGTAGATGGGAGGATAATATTAAAATGGATTTGAGGGAGGTGGGATATGATGATGGAGACTGGATTAATCTTGCACAGGATAGGGACCAATGGCGGGCTTATGTGAGGGCAGCGATGAACCTTCGGGTTCCTTAAAAGCCATTTGTAAGTAAGTAAGTTAAATAACATAAGTAAATAATTCCGATTTGCTTCAACAAAGTTTAAAATTAGTTGCCAATACATTACAATTTTATACAGTTTTCTTTCCTTGTAATTATTCTATTATCCCAGTATTAATCCGAAACTTGACCTTCAGTCAAATTCATATGACACAAATTGCACCATCTGCTTCATCAATGCTAGTGTCATTAATTTCGACATTTGATTTCTTCCAGCGATTCTAGGCACCCGACTCACATCTTGCTACATAATCCACTATACATACAGTATTGCACTTTGATCAGTTATCCGTAAGTTCCATTTAATACATTATAATAACTAAAATTAAATCCATTAATCAAAGTTAGGTTACCAACTCACGGTTTCAATTATTTTCAGTGTGAGTGAACAGCAATAAAGCAAACGCACACCGCCAACTCAACAATAAATACCAAAACCCAAAATTTTGGCAAAAAGATTATCACAATAATCTGCATAAGTATTTACGACAGGCCATGAAACATACACTACGATATATATTGGAAAGATGTGCATCACTAAAATATGGAAAGATGAATTAAAATATGCAATACAACATTGTAATTGCAAATCATCACATGTATAATACAACATGATATAAAGTCAGTTCAATTTTATATTTAACCCTATTTCTAGCCTCACAATATTATCTTATTATTAATCCAGCCCACATGTGAAGACTTGCAAACGTATTTCTATTGTACATTATACTGGGTGTTCAGTTCAAAGTGTGTCATGGCTCGCTGTATGCCGTCATGTGGCTAGCCGATGAGCCTAGAGAATTCGATCTTCCTACACTTCCGCAGAGGTGTATAACCTAAGAGGCAGAGAAGTTGCCTACCAAGTACGGCGTTCATTCTGAAGAGTACGTGCCGATACGTACGGTAACGCGGTAGTGGCAGGAATGTGAACTGTTTGGAAACACGTACTGTCGGGATATGGGGAGAGGGTTAAGACGATTACTTACGTATTTGTTGACATTAACTTCGACGGTCAACATGGACACGGAGCATTTGATTTGTGTTGTGGAATGTTACCGTACGCAACCGATGATAACAAATACCCTGCGTACGACTTGCCGGCGCAAAACACAGTTCGAAAGAGGTTATAGTAGCACACAGACCGTACAGACCGCCATCTGTTGCTACGACGTTCAAGTTATACCGTACACGTTCTCAAGTTCAGATTGAAGAACGCCTTAAATAATAGGCAACGTCTCTAACATATAAGCTGAAACTCGCTTCAAATCGGTGACCCAACAACAGTGACGTCATGACACACTTTGAAATGAACACCCAGTATGTACACTTTTAAATGTTGACATTAGGGGCACCTATATTTGAATATTAGAATATTAACAGATTTTATCCCCGTATGCCATTAAACATGTATTGTATGTGTAGAGAATGTAGAGAGTAATGATATTGCAAAATTGATTGTTCGTATCTGAAGATGTTGACACTGTTCAACGAAAACGTTTATACGTCTTGTAACTTATTAAGCAAAGGTTAACACCTAAAATATACACAACAGTAAAGTCAATGACTGAAACAATAAACTTTCATTATATATATATATATATATATATATATATATATATATATACAGACTTTTCTGAAAATTTACATAAAATGAATTGCTAAATATGAGTTGTTAATTATGATAATAAATTAGGGAACCAACTACTGGAACAGGTTAAGCAGTGATGGTAGCACAGAAGGAAAAATCAATAATAGAATTTCAGCAGCAGGAAGACTGTATTATATGTTAAACAAAAATTTTATTAATAAAAGAGAAGTCTCCAAGAAAACTAAATTAACAGGATATAAAACCACGTATATCCCCATATTAATATATGAAGGCGAGACATGGTCTCTGACCTCCAAACGTAAGAGTCAACTACAAGCCATGGAAATGAGATATTTAAGAAGAATAGAAGGAAAAACTAAAAGATATAGAATACGGAACCAAACAATAAGGCTAAGTCTGGGAATTGATCCTCTGGTAGAACAAATAAAATTATCACAATTAAGATGGTTTGGACATCTCGCTAGAATGAACAAACATAGCATGGCAAGTTAGAATGGAGGGAAAAAGACCTAAAGGAAGACCGAGGCAGACCTGGGAACAAGGAATCCAAGATACCATGCTGGAGAGAAGGATCGAATGGAAAGAGGCAAGGTCCATTGCTCAGGACCGTGAGAGATGGAAGGCTCTTTGTAAAACCTCTACACCAGGTGGTAGAAGAGGATCAACTAAGTAAGTAATTATGATAATATAATAGTTTTTGTAAAATATACCTTTAATATTTGTCACAGGACATGTTTCACTTCATCACGTCTCCATATTAAATTCAATAACGCTACATTCGCATTGCTAAAAGTGCTAATGCATGTTTCGTAAAAATGACACGTGATAGAGAAAATCTGAGATCTGTTTTGGGTTCAACACCCTAACAAACCATAAATATAGCATACATTTTAGAAAAGTTTTTAAGATCCTTCATTTTGCATGCCTTTATAATAACTAGACTTCGTGGAATTGCCACGAGAATCGCAAGGTTTACTGCGCACGCGGTATAGACTGTATGAGAAGGGGGCGTGCAACGGATGGAGTATGTCTCTGATGTACTGCGGTTACAATAAAACCTGTATCCTGCATTCAAGAAATATAATGAATGATCACTGAAGTAGGAAATGTCTAAACATGTAAATACACAATTATTTTGTAGTGAGATATATTAGCTCTTAAAATTTAATGTAAGATACTCGCATCATCCTTCAATATGTGCATTGCAGTGAAGAGTTACGTACATTTTGAGCGACTGCAAAGTGGACCTCCTCCGATGGTCACTTAAACAGTTTTTATATTGGGAAAATGTACGTTCAACATCACACGATGTAGTAGGTGCATATTTGAAGAACGGAAATCACTACTTTTTAGTACACCAACTTCAGTCGTCTTGTCGTGACCTGATAGTACATAATTTATAATACGAAGTTGCGAATAGGCAGAATTTTTAACAATAATGTTTCTCAACTTACATTTCACTTTTTTCTGAAATTAGTGATTTGTTATTTTGTATAACGGTTTGTGATACTTTATCCACTATATTAAAGGCTTCTGAGAGTTGGAGTTTAGACGATTCTTTTGGACACGATTTTAAAATTAGAATAAATGAACAGAATATCTTCCAATAGCTGTTCAGAAGGCAATGATTTTACAGCTGCAACAGTGGAACTGTCTGTGCTATCCAATGCATCAATTATCTCCATTATTTTGCCGTAATATTCTGAATAATATTTAACAGCATCCAACCACGTTTCCCAACGAGTCAAATTGGCTGCGGGGGTAAGGGTATTCCAGGGGCAATTGTTTGGAACAGCAACACTCTCATTGTAGTATGTTTGATTGAATTCTTGTCTGCACTGAACAAATGTTAAGCTTTGACTATTCTAACCACAGTAATGCAAAAACAAGTGCTTATATAGGCATACGGTTGCTCTATCTATTTGGACCGGTCACAACTCTTTAACATGAACTGCTTATACTACGAGAACTGGAGGTCGCTCACCTCCTCTATACTACCGTACATCGTCAATCTGACTGCATGCTGTGTGTGGCAATTCAACGAAGTCTAATAATAACTATTCAATCTTAAGCTGAAATTCTATTACTGTAATTCTATTTTGAAATTAGGAAATTTTTTTTGGAATCTAGGGGAAAAATAGAAAGTATTTTAGGGACTTTTAGTCTAAACAGATTGGCAGACAGGCTGGTACTCACCCGTGTAGTCCGGACTGCTGGGATGCCGCTGGTGCAGTTCCTGGCCGCTGTACACGTTGAGGTTGTAGGGCTCGTGGTAGAGGGCGCTCTTGTCCACCTCGGCAGGATCCTCCACCGACACCTGGCCGTACACGTGTCCATTAGCACTCACGTTAACTCGCATCTGCAGTTCCTACACGCGGGGGGAGACGTCGAGGGAGGGGGCGTGCAGGTTAATAAAAACAAAACAAGAACAAAACGCAAATGAAATCTTAGAAACAAAAAATAGTGCAAGAGGAGGGGAAAAAGAGTATGCAGTTCACTGCGAACGTAAAGTGGTCAAAAACTTAAAAAATTCATGCAAGTAATAAGTAGGGCCAGGATTCATAATCAAAAAAATCTGAAATATGCATAATAATGCAAGAAATATGCAAAAACATACGGAATCAATTTTTTTGGAGGGTATTCCATGTTTCTAAAAAAAATTAATGTTACGTCAAGTAGGTGGTACATGCTTTTATTTGACATTAAGTTACTTAAGACATTTTACTAAAACTTTGCATAGTTCCCCATATGAACAACACACTTTGATATCTATAATGTAGAATGTACAGTTTATTTTAAACATTAGGCCTACAGGTCAAATACTTTATGATACATTTAATATAAAATTTGAGGGAAAAATAACTAACATGTTTGAGACTTCACTGTATTAGTAGAAAGTTCGATTAAATTAACTCAGAACAGAAGAATTACATCAAAATTAAAATATTTTAGTAATTTATAATGTAAACGTTGCCCGGTAGAATAAGATATTACACAATTTTTTATAATTTTTTTAAATAGGCCTAACTATTACGTTTAAAAATAATAAAAGTGCTGATAGTGTAGGCCTATATGAAACATTCCAATTTTTTTCAAAGGACCTATATGCTCTGAAGAAAAAAGTTTGAATAGGGTAAACTAGGGTCTGTTGGACAGTCGGACATGTTGGACACTCCTTACTTTAACGTGTTACCACGCCACTTGTGGGCACCATATTCAGCTAGAAGTCAATGACGGAAGTAGCCACGAGTGGGGCTACTTCCGTCATTGACTTCTAGCAGAATGTGGTGCCCACAAGTGGAGTGGTAACACGTTAAAGTACAGAGTGTCCAACATGCCCGACTGTCCAACGGACCCTAGTTTACCCTATTGTAAAATTAAATTACATAAGTTAGGTCAGATGCAACAGTGTTCATGAGTAGAATAGTTATATACAATAAAAGTAATTTGATACAGTTATATGAACACTTTTTAATGATTGAATAAAATTAATAAAATCGGTTAAAAACTATACATGTTTCGGAGGAATGCTCCTCCATCTTCAGTGGTAGTACCACGACGCTGGTGTGGATGTTCGACCACGTAACGTAGCTTAAGGAAGACTGAAGCTACGTTACGTGGTCGAACATCCACACCAGCGTCGTGGTACTACCACTGAAGATGGAGGAGCATTCCTCCGAAACATGCATGGTTTTAACCGATTTTATTAATTTTATTCAGTCATTAAAAAGTGTTCATATAACTGTATGAAATTACTTTTATTGTATATAACTATTGTAAAATTATATTAGAAAAAAGGTGTAACTCTCTTAAATTGCAAGTTTCCGTCCGAGATGTCACAGAATCATAACACGACAAGGAAGACCACCTAGAATCGAACTGCGGACTCCAAGTAAGCATAAGTAGGGCCAAGATTCATATGAAAAAAAGGTCTGAAATATGCATAATAAAGCAAGAAATATGCAAAAACATGCAATCAATTTTTGGGGGGGGGTATTCTATATTTCTAAAAAAAATGAATGTTACGTCAAGTAGGTGGTAGGCTACATGCTTTCATTTGACATTAAGTTACTTAAGACATTTTAATAAAACTTTGCATGTGTGTACAGTTCCCAATATGAACAACACACACACACACTAACAACGCGATAACACGCTAGAAATTCCACTTCACACATCATCTCTGTATTCCTCATCTTTCACTGTTGCTACCTCTCGTCACTGGAACTCTCTGCCGCCTGAAGTCAAGGGCTGCCGAACATTGAAATCTTTCAAATCAAAGTTAGAAAATTATCTTATGACGAGTTGGCAAACTAACTTACTATTATGACAAGTGTTGTATTGCATGTTTCCACGTATTCACATTTTTTATGTTCTAGTGATATTTAACTTATTTTATATTTTTGTATGTATGTATGTATGTATGTATGTATGTATGTATGTATGTATGTATGTATGTATGTATGTATGTATGTATGTATGTATGTATGTATGTATGTATGTGTGTATATTAGCGAAGTGTCATAATATTATCTATAAGTGCAACATGCTATTCATGTTAAATTCTCTATGTTTTTCGACTGTAATTTCAAGGCATTAATCTAATTAATTTATATATGTTACACTCTTACAAGTGTATATTTATTGTATGGTAGTCTGTAAGTTTCAATTTGTTATGATTAGTTTAAAATATAACCCTAATATACTATATATAAAATAGGGTTTATAAATATGGAATAAATACTACTACTACTATATTTTTGTTTTCATATTTTCCGATAATGGCATATGTATAATGTGATAAGTTGAGTTATATATAATCATAATTTTCCTTACTGTATGTACCTAAAAATATTGTATTCATTGTATGCGTTGTACTGCACTATTTTATTACTACTATTAGTATTATTATTATTACTACTATTCTTATTTTTATCATTATTATTATTATTATTATTATTATTATTATCAATAATTGTCTTATTTTTATACCTTATATGTCTCATTTATTTTGACCTGCTGTTCACATTTTATCATGCTTTTTCCTTTCTTTCTGTATGTTATATATTATGTCTGATTTCTACTTACTTGTTGTTTACATTTTATTATTATTATCTTATTCAGTTTTGTGTGTAAAATTGTAGTATACTTTGTAAATTTGTAGTGTCTTTTGTAAAGCAGTTTTACTCCTGGTTGAGTGTTAGAGAAGGTCGTATGGTTTTAACTCTGCCAGGTTAAATAAATCATTATTATTATTATTATTATTATTATTATTATTATTATTATTATTATTATTATTATTATCTATAATGTAGAATGTACAGTTTATTTTAAACATTAGTCCTACAGGTTGTAAGCAAAAGAACGAAGAAAGCAGCAATTTGGTTAGGTGGAACTGAAGGAACTGGCTACCCTATCCCATTATCTCCTGGCCTAGTTGCCTCATAAGTGGTGCCTTCTTGATATCATTTGTGAGGTTCAGACTCTTCGGACAGTTTACTAAACAACATCATCATGCCATCTGCATTGTGCACCATTCTGAATTTCTATAACCTGATTACGATGAAAGCTCTTTAAGTGCCCAACGAACATACAACGCGCAGCTCACAGAAGAAATTGATCTAGTTAAATCAGGGCTTGTTTAAATGGGGCGAGTCTGCAGATCCCATGTGGATCCCTGCACATTATGCTTAACCCGCAGGATAATCGGATCCTCAACCACAGCGCCCAACTGCGCCCTGCAGGGTAGGCTACCCAGGCAGACAACTCCACAGCCCCTGAACCAGCCTCAGCACGTCGCCGAACTGTGATAGAAATGAACTGGAGACGTCTTAATAAAATTAAGTCAAAGCATATATTGGGGAAACGGGAGAACTCTGAGAAAAAACCCCAATTCCTTCCCTCTTCACTATAATGTCCTTAGATTTTTTTATTAAATATCCTAGGCTTGACCGGCACTCGAAGGCGTGGCAGGCTACACAGCACTGCTTCTACAGCAACGCAAAGTAACCCAAGTAATAGCAGAACGGAATAGTAAACAAGATTATGATAAAAAATTGAAAGATAGTATAGTCCGGGTCAGCTTACTTAATACCCCAAGGGTGAAAACTAACCATTTTTCGCCCATTGCTACATATACTAGTGGATTATGGTGATTTTCTAGTTTTCAGGTTGAGTTTTCTTTTGCCAACTTCGTTTAGAATTTCGGTAGTGAGAAATTTTTCAACTGGTAGTGATTTTGTAATTGTTATGTTGGCAGCAGTGACACAAGTTGTCAGTAGTTTAAATTCTGAAAATTCAAATTGTTGTAGATTTCTGAGCCCATTACTGAAAGCTAGTGAAAGTTAAACATACTAATAATTAATTAATAGCAGTATTAATATTAATCGTGGGGTCGCGGTCTAAGGCATCCTGCCTAGGACTCGCGTTACGGAATGCGCGCTGGTTCGAGTTCTCATGGGGGAAGAAATTTTCTCATGAAATTTCGGCCAGTGTATGGCACCGGTTCCCCCCCCCCCAGCATCGTGGTGCACTTGGCGAGCTACGATAGGTAGCGAAATCCGGTTGCGAATGCCAGCTATAACGGCTGGGGGGATCATCGTGCTAACCACAGATACCTCCATTCTGGTTGGATGATCGTCCACCTCTGCTTCGGCATGTGGGCGTGAGGCCAGCAGCCGGGCTGGTTGGTCTAGGCCCTTCACGGGCTGTAGCGCCATGGATTAGATTAGATTAGATTAGATTAGATTAGATTAGATTAGATTAATATTAATACACAATAGTTATTGTATGTGTTGCTTTATGTTGTGGTTATAATTTCAAGATTAGAGTCAGGTAGGCTAAGTGTAACTAAATATAACATATTTCGTGTGGTACATGCCCATGGGTAATCGATAGAAATACCATTTCACACTTTAATTACTTTCGTGTTTAGACTTTTACTACAATAATGGAGTAAATATTCTAAAGCATACATTTCAGAGTGGCATTCGTTTTCGGAATTCATACTAACCATTTCACGTGATCAAACAAAATACATTTTTAGGTTAGGTCTCGTGATTCATATACTATTTAATCAAAACAATGAATTTCATGTTGTCAGACAAAATACATTTTAATATTAGATCCTACACTAATCTACTAACTACTAACATAATGTGCGAGAGGTCCAGAAGAAAAATATATTATTTCACAAATTATTGAACCTTTTAGAAAACACCTCCACAACACAAAGATGAGATGTGGTAAACAAGTAAGATATCGTTATTGTTAATACGATATTATTATTATTATTATTATTATTACTATTATTATTATTAGTAAATCCCGAAAAGACTAAGTATAAGATTATGACTCGTGACCAGAATATAGTACGAAAGGGAACTATAAAAATTGGAGATTTATCTTTCGAAGAGGTGGAAAAATTCAAATATCTTGGAGCAACAGTAACAAATATAAATGACACTCGGGAGGAAATTAAACGCAGAATAAATATGGGAAATGCCTGTTATTATTCGGTTGAGAAGCTTTTGTCATCTAGTCTCCTGTCAAAAAATCTGAAAGTTAGAATTTATAAAACAGTTATATTACCGGTTGTTCTGTATGGTTGTGAAACTTGGACTCTCACTTTGAGAGAGGAACAGAGATTAAGGGTGTTTGAGAATAAGGTTCTTAGGAAAATATTTGGGGCTAAGAGGGATGAAGTTATAGGAGAATGGAGAAAGTTACACAACACAGAGCTGCACGCATTGCATACTTCACCTGACATAATTAGGACCATAGATGGGAAGATAATATTAAAATGGATTTGAGGAAGGTAGGATATGATGGTAGAAACTGGATTAATCTTGCTCAGGATAGGGACCAATGGCGGGCTT
Organism: Periplaneta americana; assembly: GCF_040183065.1. Taxonomy (NCBI): domain Eukaryota; kingdom Metazoa; phylum Arthropoda; class Insecta; order Blattodea; family Blattidae; genus Periplaneta; species Periplaneta americana. The sequence continues at coordinate 131,204,774 of NC_091133.1, forward strand.
ATGTGAGGGCGGCAATGAACCTCCGGGTTCCTTAAAAGCCAGTAAGTAAGTAAGTAAGTAAGTAAGTAAGTAAGTAAGTAAGTATTATTATTATTATTATTATTATTACTATTATTATTATTATTATAGTACATGGCATTGTGTGATTTTATCCTCTTTTGATGATATCTAGTATTAGTTGGCAACACTGACGAGACGGCCAAATTAGTCTTTTAGGGTGCTATTCACAGACATTTCGCTAGCCAGCGCTACGATCGTGCTAAACTAGCCCCGGCTATCGACTGGTTACTTGTACAGGATTCATATCATAATATATCGCTAACAGTGTTTTACGAATACGAAAAACGTTAGTTCGCTGATCATCCACCGGAAGCCTGCGCTAAGAATGTCTATGAATACGGCATTTAGGAAATACTCTTACGTGATCCTCACTATAAAATGTGACTTAGAAGAAGCAATTTTACATCGCATCGCCCAATTCTATATCATGTCTTGGTGAAAAACAGCTGTTAGGTTCAATATAGAGATTAAATCCAATGTATCAAATATTGACTGTCTGTAAGTACAGATCTGAACTGTTGTTAAAGTTTCGTTGTGAATTGGCTAGATATCTCTCGCGTGAGCAGATAATATCGTTAAAAATTTCAACCGCAGAACAAAACAGTATCCTGCATTGAATTCGCAGTCCTCAGATGTGTCCCATTTCAGTTGAAATCCTTCCGGGAATTATCGTCTATTTTCGAATTCACAAATCAACTGCAAAACATGGAAAAGTGGTTTCGTGTCAGTGTGAACAATTACAACCCAATTTAATCATTAATTACAGTAGCAAGTAGCAACACGGCGTGGCGAGGGCTGTGGTCTTGTTCTCTGCAGCGGCGCTCTTCTGGCTGGGGGCAGCGCTTCAAACCTGTGAATCGGTCCGGTCGGTGTGTAATATCAAACTGAACAAAGAACCCCGCACGTCAGAACGAGATTTAGGCGTGACTGAAAGTGAATCATATCGTGGGAATATTTCACAATCCAACACAACGATGTGCAGTGCAACGAATCTGCGGGAGGGATGATTACATCACGTGCCACGTAACAAATGATTTCTGTTGTACAGATAGGAGGATTTTATGCTTTCCCCATGAAACTTCAAAATAGACATTAACACAAAGGATTCTGTACAAATTACACATAAAGAATGAAAGTTAGGAATATGATAACGATCATTATCATCGTCCTTGCAGGTATTAGGCCTAGTGGTCTCCGTCCATCTTTTCAGGGGGCGTCCCAAAGATCGTCTTCCATGTGGTATATAGCGGAGAATTTGTCTTGGGAGTCTGGAACGGTCCATTCTATTGACATGGTTAAGCCATTTTTGTCTATAGTGGTTGAGATCTTCATAAATAGGTGTAATTTTCAATTCTTTTTTAATTAGTTCATTCCTTTTGTGGTCAAGCAAGCTGTAGCCGGCAGTCCTCCTTAGAAATCTCATTTCCGCAGTTGTTAGGCGTTGAACATCTGAGTTTCGGACAGTCCAGGCCTCACTACCATACATGAGGACAGGTCTTGCTAGAACTTTGTATGCTTTTAACCTGGTATGTTTTTGGGTTTTCGTGGTTGTGAAAACCTGGTTGATGGTTCTTAAGACTCCATTAAAATGTTGAATATTTTCAGATGTATCAGTAACAGGTAAATAATATGTCAAATTATTATCCAAATATTTAAATGAGTTTATCTGTTCTAACGTATGGGTTCCAATGCAAATTTTACTCCTAACTGGCTGTTTACCTTGGAACGCCATAATTTTTGTTTTGTTTGGGGAAATTTTCATATTGAAATTTTGTGCTATTATATTCAGGTGATGTATTGAGTATTGCAGGTCGTCTTCATTTGTAGCAAAAAGAACCTGATCGTCTGCATATAATAATGTATCTAGAGTACAATTTCGGAAGAACGGGATGTTTCCATGAATTGTTAGTCGTCAATGTCTGATGATGAAGTTGATGTATATATTGAATGAAAGTGGTGAGAGGGGGCATCCTTGACGAACTCCACAGTTTATCGGTCTCCATTCGGTTTGTCCTGATCCAATAGTAATTTTGATAATATTGTGGTTATATAATTCGTAAATAAATTGTTCTTATAATTGCGGTTGGAACAGAATCATCAGCCAAAATTTGAAAGAGCTTATTTCTGTCAACACGGTCGAAAGCTTTTTCGTAATCAATAAAAGCCAAGTGAGTTTCTTTATTAAATTCCCTATGTTTTTCGATATGATAACGATAACAATAATAATAATGATGATGATCATAATAATAATAATAATAATAATAATAATAATAATAAACATCATCATCATCATCATCATCGTTAAAAATTGAAAATTTATTGTTTGAAAAGGTGGAAAAAAATTCTATACCTTGGAGCAACAGTAACAAATATAAATGACACTTGAGAGTAAATTAAAATCAGAATAAATATGGGAAATGCGTGTTATTATTCGGTTGAAAAGCTTTTGTCATCCAGTCTGCTGTAAAAAAAGGCGAAACTTAGAATATTTAAAATAGTTATATTACCGGTTGTTCTGTATGGTTGTGAAACTTGGACTCTCACTTTGAGAGAGGAACATGGGTTAAGGATGTTTGAGAATAAGGTGCTTAGGAAAATATTTGGGACTAAGGGGAATAAAGTAAGAGGAGAATGGAGAAAGTTACACAAAGCAGAACTGCACGCATTGTATTCTTCACCTAACATAATGAATTCAGACGTTTCAGATTGGCAGGACATGTAGCAAGTATGGGTGAATCCAGAAATGCATATAGAGGGCTAGTTGGAAAAAGACCTTTGGGGAGGCCAAGACGTAGATGGGAAGATAATATTAAAATGGATTTGAGGGAGGTGGGATATGATTGTAGGGACTAGATTAATCTTGCTCAAGACACGGACCGATGGCAGGCTTATGTGAGGGCGGCAATGAACCTCCAAATTCCTTAAAGGCCTTTTGTAAGTAGTAGTAGTAATAATAATAATAATAATAATAATAATAATAATAATAATAATAATAACAATGATAATACTTACTTACTTACTGGCTTGCTTTTAAGGAACCCGGAGGTTCATTACCGCCCTCACATAAGCCCGCCATTGGTCCCTATCCTGAGCAAGATTAATCCATTCTCTATCATCATATCCCACCTCCCTCAAATCCATTTTAATATTATCTTCCCATCTACGTCTCGGCCTCCCTAAAGATCTATTTCCCTCCGGCCTCCCAACTAACACTCTGGATTCGCCCATACGTGCTACATGCCCTGCCCATCTCAAACGTCTGGATTTAATGTTCCTAATTATGTCAGGTGAAGAATACAATGCGTGCAGTTCTGTGTTGTTTAACTTTCTCCATTCTCCTGTAACTACATCCCTCTTAGCCCCAAATATTTTCCTATGCACCTTATTTTCAAAAACCCTTAACCTATGTTCCTCTCTCAAAGTGAGAGTCCAAGTTTCACAACCATAAAGAACAACCGATAATATAACTGTTTTATAAATTCTAACTTTCAGATTTTTTGACAGCAGACTGGATGATAAAAGCTTCTCAACCGAATAATAGCAGGCATTTCCCATATTTATTCTGTGTTTAATTTCCTCCCGAGTATCATTTATATTTGTTACTGTTGCTCCAAGATATTTGAACTGCTTCACCTCTTCAAAAGATAAATTTTCAATTTTTATGTTTCCATTTCTTACAATATTCTCGTCACGAGACATAATCATATACTTTGTCTTTTCGGGATTTACTTCCAAACCTATCTCTTTACTTGCTTCCAGTAAAATTCCCGTGTTTTCCCTAATCGTTTGTGGATTTTCTCCTAACATATTCACGTCATCTGGATAGACAAATAATGATGATGATAATAATAATAATAGTAATAATAATAATAATAATAATAATAATAATAATAATAATACCAATTGAAATTTCAAAGGGTATTTTAGAGGGATCAAATGGTTAAACTTAAGCTGAAATTAACATTGGTTTTAAACTTCCTCCTGAATATCTGAATTGTCATGTTTTTTGTTTAAATTAAATTTGATTGAAATAAATAGTTATTTGGACTGAGAAGTTTCGAATTGAAAATTCTGTAGCCTATGTGTGTTAAAATAGTGTAATCAAGAATGATGAAATTAAAGAGCAATATTATAGGGCGGCCACTAGAGGGAACCCAAGAGGTGGAACTTAAATTGAGAGGATTCGATCCGACACCGTGATGGGAATCCGGTGTGGCATAGTGGATAAAGCATCAGCACGTAGAGCTCAAAACCCGGTTTCAAATCCCGGTGGCGGAGAGAATTTTTCTCCGTTCCACTATTCTTGCATCGTACGATGACGCAGAATATCTGCATGGGACATCATATGTACTTCGGTACATTAAAATAATGTATATATATATATATATATTAGACAAGATGGCGGTTCACTAACTGTGGTTATAATGATGACGGCGATGTTAATTATGACAAGATTATCCAAAATTAATGAAATCGTGGCACTACAAACGGGAGTGACTCGATAAAAGTCGGCAGATACCGCATCATTTGAACCAGCCGGGTTTAAACCAGGTACTTCAGCGCGGAAAGACGAAGGCGGCTGCTATATTAACTTACGGAAATCGTTACTTTGCTGTTTCTCTGCTTGACGCAATTTCACTTTGCTCGGAAGAAAATTATTTATCTCAAGTTGCAGGATGAATTTTGATAGTTCAAACCTCGTGTTACTCCTCCTGCAGGGCTTTAATTGTATGCATAGCTCTTCTAATAAAACCTAATATATTCCCCTCTTGAAAGCAATTTAGTCTTGTCATGCATTTACGACATCGTGGAAATAAGAGATGTAATCGGGTTATATATATTAAAATGTGTAAGTTTCCACAACAAGCTTTCCGCTCCTTTAACTTTGTTTCTTCAATTTTTACTCTTTTCTTTTATTCTTTACGTCTTCAAAGAGATAGGTTAGTATTAACATTCTATATTTCTTTCTGAGTTTTTATACCGTAAGACAAAGTCAAAGAGAACTGTGTTAATTTCCGTTTTTGAGGGATATGGTGCAGATATACTTCCAGCCTGCATGCGGCACCATTAAGATAAGACAGGCACCTAAAAGGAATAAAAAATATGTATTTTTTTTCCTTCACAGACAGACAATACTCCCTCGCTTCTCCCACTGTTGAAATATCTGGATTTCAATGCAAACAAAAATGAAAGAAACTCGTCACGTGTTTTAAAGTAAAGAGCAAAGTGAGCGAGATAAAGCAGGGAATTACGGCTCCAACAGAAATTTAAGTCTCGTCGTTGAACCCCTTTACCACTTAACGTTAAACAGTGTTCTTCCTCAAAGGACGTCTGTAACGAGAAGAAAGTTGCCAGAATGTTTCTCAATTCCAACATTGAAATTATTCAGCAATCACACACGCACAGTATGCTCATCCTGAACATCGCTCGCTTTTCACGAACACTCTGGTTATTGCAGTAGCATATAGGGACTAATTTTTCGGACGTTCAACCGGACTTAGATTAGCACAACACGTTAGCGGAGAAGTCCACGTATAACTTATACAGGGTGATTCAGTAAAGCGTGCAAAACTGATACAGGAAATAGGGGATGTTCTACAGAACATTTTGAGATAGAGAACTTGGGTTCTGCGAAGTTATTTTAAGGAGATTTGAGTCTAAATATGTCTATCATATAGCTTAATGTTTTTCGAATTATGTGCTTTTATTATTTACGTTCATTTTCAATTGTGAATAATGTGAAAATAATTTTAAAATATAAATAAAGTGTAAATCGATGTAAGTAATAAATATAAATAAAAGTAAATACTAACTGTAGACAGTATGGAAAAACTAAGCGATAGCGACAGACATGTTTAACTTCAGTTTTCCTTAATCTGACTTCACACACCCTAAGTTCCCTACATCAAAATGATCTCTTTAATTTTTGCACAATTTTTCTGAATCACCCTATATAACTAGGTGTATTAGCTGAGAAAGCCCTTCCTTGGCGTGGCTTTACAAGGGCTAGACCCAAGACGAGTTCGTTTCCAGAACGAAAAGTTAGATTTGTTCGGATCAAAATTTTGCACATTTAAAGGACAAAACTAAAATTATTTCTATCATTATTTTATTATCATAATACAGTGCTCTTTTAAATTGGCTGAGCGTATTGGGATTAAATCAATAGCTTTCCCAAATCACGCTATGAAATATATAATATAAAACAATTTTTATATAGGAAAGGAAGAAAAAACGAGCAAAATTCTATTACAATTTTTTGTTTGAAATATTTAAAAGAATAACCCCCTGAAATTGATGACATTACTTACGGTTCACCCTGTATAAATAAACAGTAAATCATGGGAAAGAATAACATAAAGGATGGAATTTAGGAAGACATAACCAATATTAATGTATTAAAATAGTAATAGGTAATAAAATAAGAAAATTTTGAAGGAAAGTTTGATTAGGAAGCCGTGACAGAAGGCTAGGAAGAAAATAAATACGAAGATATAGAGTGTTAAAAAGTATCCAATATTTTAGGAGGTGATAGTATGCATGAAAACAAGAAAAAAAAAGTCTAATAAACATGGGTCCTACAACACATACTTTCTGAGATCTGAACACTTGTTCATAGGAGGTGCTCAATGTGACGTCCATTTATGGCATTGCATTTTCCTGCCCTACAATACAGCAGACTACCAGATAATCATACCGTAGTTGACACTCCTGGCATGGAATAATGATACATCGCAAGGAATACTGAAAACAAAAGTTTGGTTGCGGATATGAGCGGGGTTCAGCAGAGATGATTATTGTGAATTTTCGTAATCAGCATGTGTGGGCTGCATGTAGTTGAAGAAATAAAGCATCAGCACCGATTCTCAATCAACGTATGGGCAGGCGTTCTTAGCGACAGATTAAGGGTCATACGTGCTACCACAGAGATTAACTGGGGCTCGTTATCAGGACTTTCTTATTAACGTACTGCCTACCTTGCTGGAGTATGTGCCATGTCAGCAAAAGACTACAGATGTGGCTCATGTATGATAACACACTAGTACATTTTTTTTCGCAATGAGCGTGAACACCTGACGCTGACATTTCAGGGCCGTTGGATTGATTGGGGAGGCCCCACACCTTGGCCTGCACGCTCCTCAAATCTAAATTCCCTAGGGCCGTATTCATAGACATTTTTAGCGCGGGCTTCCGATGGTTGATCAGCGTTTTTCGTATTCATAAACCAGTGTTAGCGATAGGATATGATTTGAATTCTGTACTAGTAACCAGTGGATAGCCGGGGCTAGCTTAGTACGCTCGTAGCGCGTGCTGCGAAATGTCTATGAATAGCACCCTTAGACTTTTGGTTATCAAGAACAATCAGGTCCATTTCAAAGAGTGTGTGATTTCTTACGCCGAAGGGCAGAGAAATGCATTGCCATGAATGGACGTCACATTGAGCACCTCCTATGAACAAGTGTTCAGATCTCAGAAAGTATGTGTTGTAAGACCCTTGTTTATTAGACTTTTTTTCTTGTTTTGATGCATACTAGAACCTCGTAAAATATTGGATACTTTTTTAACACTCTGTATATATATATATATATATATATATATATATATATATATATATATATATATATATGAATAGTACATCATGCAACGAGCCTATAATGACAGTAATTAAGACGCAAGTATGTTTGTTTATGAAACGAGCGCAAGCGAGTTTCATAATTTTCATACGAGCGTCTTAATTACCATTATAGGCAAGTTTCATACGACTTTTTATGCTCAACCATATTTCTAACTTGAAATTATTAAGAAGTATTCACTTTACTTGTATCTGACAGAAGATCGGAAGTGACCTTGTTCATACCTCGTGAATTGTGAGATGTGCGCAGACGCGAAAGTATTGATTTTTTCCGAGGAACAATAATGTCATTGACCTTGATGTAATGCAGAGAATGTATAACCTGGAAATTGATTTAGAATTGAAAAACGAGATGACAAATTGAATTTATTTGAATATTATTTACAATTAACGCTAATTATTATAGTAATAGAACATAACCTTCTTCGACAGTATTGGATTTCCAGCCTCCGTGACGTTTCCCTCGTCTTTCGATTGCATATCCGAGAATAATCGAAAACCTGAACTTTAATGAATAGGTGTACTTTAATGACATGCATTAAAGGACTGCTACCAGGTGTACAATTACTACATTTCGGCATGGTCGAGCATAAACAATATTCAATGTTAGAAGAAGGCGAATAAATAAGCTCTAAAAAGAAAAAAAAAACAAAACAAAAACAGAGACAAGAAAGAACAGTGATAAAAATACAGAATAGTTAAAATAAAGCGAGATATGAGGAACAGGGACAGTAACAAACTGTGAAAAGGAAGAATGGAAGAGAGTAAGTACACCGCTAAAGAAAGGGTGAAAAAAGATCAAGGAATGAAAAGAAAAATAAAGGATTGGGGTAAAGAAAACTAGGATGAAGACACTAGGCCAACGAAGGAAATGACAGAAGTTAAGACGAAGAGCCGCGCAATGGCACCTGGTGGCGCTTCTCCGAGTTAATGATAACTGACAGCACAATTCCTGGTATTTAATAAGCTAGGGGAAATGAAAGAGGGGGAGATCGGTAATAGCAGCGTAGCGCCCTTGTCTTCCTTCCTATTCTAGGCCATCAAATGCTGGCCGCGGCGGTTATCCCTCCGTTGCTATGGTGACACCCCCGTTCAATTACCGGTTAGCACCTGAGCACACAGGGGGTGCATGTCCGGTTTGCGGTCACATGCCATATGACTGGTCCACAACCCTCTTCCGCGAATTTTAGGGAAGCAATCCTCCGGGGAGGCTTTCTAAATGCAAATGGTTTCTGAATGTTTGGCTCCATATGCATTACGCAACGTGCTTTATGTAATTTTATCGACTGCTAATATGCGTGTATGTATGTTACAGGTCAGCATGGGTACAGACCCCTCGGTAGGATTTGCGCTTAAATTATTAAGGGCTTCCCGGGTTCGAGGCGGGATAGAGAATTGTTTTTTTAGTGCATTTCATCGGATCGTGATAGCATTTTATATTCTTAATTAAAAACATTTTAATAGGCCTAATACTTTTTCACCACAAAAAAAGAATAAGTCGGGCTATGTGGCTGCTTCATCCAAAGAGCACTCCTCATAGGCGGCGCGGTTCAAAGGTTCGTGAGTTCGAGTCTCGCCTGGGGCATGGATGATGTCCTGCTGACCGCAGGGTAGGGGAGGTCCAAGAATATGTCGATGTCTACTGTGTTCACAGAATCGTCCCCACCCCTACAGGCATTGATGTGTAACATCTATAAAAGGCAAGGTTAAACGACCAAAAACAGAATGGGAAATCTTTCTTTTACGCCTCCACGTGACAACTATACAAGCAGCATATTTCATTTTAATTTAATGTAGTGGAAGCACAAGTAATGATTATAAGTAAATTCACTTGTAATTAATAAAGATAAAACAATAGCTATCCCATTTTCTTTAAATAATAAAGGTAACAAACCAATTTCATCTATACTACAAATTAAAATGCATAATTCTGATTGTTCCGATATAAATTGCAATTGTTCAGTTATTAATGACGTTAATGAGGTTAAATACGTAGGTATAAATATTGATAATCATTTAAAATGGAATAATCATATTCATTATAGCCTATGTGTAATAAATTACATAAAACATTATGTTACTTTGTTGTTCTAAGAAATATTTTGTCAATTAACTGTTTACGTATAATTTATTTAGCATTATTTCAATCTATATTTATGTATGGTATTACAGGTTGGGGTGGAACTTATAAATCCAACCTTTATCCGTTAATTTTACTACAGAAAAAAGTATTAAAAATTTGTTTAAAAAAGCAGAAAGTTTACCCAACTGAATTGTTGTTTAAACATTTCAAAGTTTTTAATATTAAACAAAAGTATTATTTTATTTTATTAAAATATTTTCATAGAAATTTTAATAATTTTGAAAGGTATATACATAAATATAGAACTAAAAATATGAATTCTCTGCGTTTGTCTGAACCAAAATGTAAAACCAATGCAGCTTTTTATCAGAGCATGAGTCAAGGTCCCAGATTATTAAACAAATTTTATTTCAATAATATTTCAACCACGAATCCTCTCCAAATTAATAAAAAATAAAAAAAATTGTATTGGATTTATAGTTTGGATTTAAACATATTAAACACTTTTTAATCTGTATTCACTCTGAATTTCAATTTTATTTTTGTCTGTATTGGAATCCCCTCTTGAGCACGAGTCTTACTCATTCAGGAGTGGGCTAGTTTATCTTTCATTGTATTTATTAACTTGTATTCATTTCAAACTTACTATAAATGAATGAATGAATGAATGAATGAATGAATGAATGAATGAATGAATGAATGAATGAATAAATAAATAAATAATATAAATAAATAAATAAATAAATAAATAAATAAATAAATAAATAAATAAATAAATAAATAAATAAATAAATAAGCAAGTAAATAAATGTAAAGTGGAAACTTTTGTATTTTCAAACTTTTTACATAAATCATCAGTGTCTATTGCTTTTTAATAATGATTTGCGATACAGGCTAAGTCAATAAAATTGAAAACAATTGCAAAAACTATGTTCTTCTTTATAGCACATCGAATTATTATAAAGTTGTATTAGATATTCACCTTACACTGTTTAAAAGCCATTAAAAGTCGATTAACCGCTCGATTAAAGACATCTCGTTAAACGATCAAAATTTTTTAATCGATCGATACCTCTTATTATTATTATTATTATTATTATTATTATTATTATTATTATTATTATTATTATTATTATTATTATTATTTTTACTACCTTAATGGCATTTAAGGAATCCGGAGGTTCATTGCCGCCCTCACATAAGCCTGCCATAGGTCCCTATCCTGAACTAGATTAATCCAGTCTCCATCATCACATCCCACCTCCCTCAAATCCATTTCAATATTATCTTCCCATCTACGTCTCAGCCTCCCCAAAGGTCTTTTTCCCTTCAGCCTCCCAACTAACACTCTATATGCATTTCTGGATTCGCCCATACGTGCTACATGCCCTGCCCATCTCAAAAGTCTGGATTTAATGTTCCTAATTATGTCAGGTGAAGAATAAAATGCGTGCAGTTCTGTGTTGTGTAACTTTCTCCATTCACCTGTAACTTCATCCCGCTTAGCCTCAAATATTTTCCTAAGCACCTTATTCTCAAACACCCTTAACCTATGTTCCTCTCTCAAAGTGAGAGTCCAAGTTTCACAACCATAAAGAACAACCGGTAATATAACTGTTTTATAAATTCTAACTTTCAGATTTTTTGACAGCAGACTGGATGATAAAAGCTTCTCAACCGAATAATAACAGGCATTTCCCATATTTATTTTGTGTTTAATTTCCTCCCGAGTGTCATTTATATTTGTTACTGTTGCTCCCAGGTATTTGAATTTTTCTACCTCTTATTATTATTATTATTATTATTACTTAATTTTTAGTTTTTTCTTCACTCTGTCAGTTTCAATACACATATTTCATGTGTGCACAGAAACCGTGGCTATCGAGAAAGACAGGCTTCGGCGCAAATCGGAGTCACGTGGTTTTTTTGGTCTAGTCATGACCAGAGTGACAATCGCCTAATATAAATACATCTTCAAAGTTCTAAACAACAAAGGAATTGTTATATGAAATTCTTGTTAAACGTGCATTTATATAGAATGGAAGTGAAATCAAATAACCCTGCAGCTTTTCAGAGAGAATAGCTCATGCATAAAAAAGTGTGATACCATATTGGTGAAAAATGCATAGTTTTCTCAGAATTTTTTTTCCACAAATATTTAACACCCTCTTATTCAGCAAATATTGCGAGTAGGATCGTGATTTTTATCCATATCGATAGAAAATCTAAAGAAGAATCATTTGTCCCTCTGGCGTGTTTCAATAGCGTGGAAGGTTTTCATGTAAATTTAATTTAAAAACCACTAGTTTCAAGCCACTGAACGATGCGAGCCGATTGCAACGTCGCGCGTCGTCGCGAGAGAGCGAGGTTTTTAATTTTTTTTAGTATTTATTTATTTAACCTGGTAGAGATAAGGCCGTCAGGCCTTCTCTGCCCTTCTACCAGGGGATTACAACTATAACATGAACAATAAAATTACAATTAATATTAAATTTACAATTACAATTACAATAAAAATTAAAGTACGACAAGAATACCTGATTAATAAAAGCTAGACATTTATCATAGAAGTTAAGAACAAAGAATATTTTTGTATTTACTGAATTACAAATTAAACCTACAATAACAAAATTCTATAGTGATGAAATTACCGGATATTGAAATATTTTGTGATAGATTAAGATAACTATTTACAAGAAACCATGTCTGAACGAGTCTCAATTACTGACCAAGTGCCTAGTAAGTTTGCGTTTGAATTGAATTTTATTTCGACAGTCCCTGATGCTAGCAGGTAGCGAATTCCAGAGTCTTGGCAAGGCTATTGTGAAAGAGGATGAGTATGAGGAGGTGCGATGGGATGGTACTGTTAGTATTGTTTCATGGCGAGAGCGTGTGTTCAGATTGTGGTGGGAAGAAAGGTAAGTGAAGCGAGACGACAGGTACGAAGGAATTGAAGAGTTCAAGATTTCGAAGAGAAAGAGAAGTGAATGTAAATTTCTTTTCTTATCTAGTTTAAGCCAACCTATTGCTTCCAGGGATGGGGTAATGTGATCATATTTACGAACATTGCTTACAAAACGTACACACAAATTATGAGCACGTTGAAGTTTCGTTTTGTTGTCGCTGGAAAGGTCAGTCAGTAAAATGTCAGCATAGCCAAAATAGGGAAATACAAGGGACTGCACAAGGGACTTTTTTAAGCAAGAGGGAAGATGAACATTTATCCTTTTTAGCACATGGATAATAGAATATACTTTTCTGCATACAGAGACAGACCTGAGTTAGTTGACCTCTTTCATCTGCACTGCGAGAAGAAAGACTGTGTTAGCGGCGATGTTGCCAGAATGCTGAAACTTTCAACTCAATTTTCTAATTAACCTTGCATTTAATCACCACTAGTAATATATGTTTTCTATTCCTTTAAGTGTACCGTACCGTCCCTTTCAATCTGCAGGATTATTTCACTTCTAATCTATATAAACTTGCTCAATGTTGGCCATGTTATTGACTAAGAATGTGACGCCGCGCAGTAGCCTGTCTTTCTCGTTAGCCACGAAGAAACCTGAATATCTATAATAAATACTTAACATATCGTATCGTAGAAACCTGAAAGTTGTAGACGAAAAGTAAAAACTCTGAATTAAATGATTAAAATTATGACAAAACCGTTGCATATATTATAATCCTAATTTGTTACCGACAATGTTAATGTAATGGTAATGATGAACATGCTGAAGATGAATTAAAACTTTTGTGAATAATAAATACTTAACATAATATCGTATCTTAGAAACGTGAAGGTTGTAAACGAAAAGGAAAAACTCGGAATTAAATTATTAAAATTATGACAAATCCGATGCAAATCCTGGTGTTGTGGAAGAGAAGGCCTGATGGCCTTAACTACACCAGAATAAATAAATAAATAAATGAATAAATAAATAGATAAACAAATAAATAGATAAACAAATAAATACATAAACAAATAAATACATAAACAAATAAATAGATAAACAAATAAGTAGATAAACAAATAAGTAGATAAATAAATAAGTAGATAAATAAATAAGTAGATAAATAAATACGTAAATAAATAAACAAGTAAATAAATAAACAAGTAAATAAATAAACAAATAAATAGATAAATAAGTAAATAGATAGATAAATAAATAAATAAATAAATAAATAAGTATATAAATAAATAAGTGAATAAATAAACAAACAAATAAATAGATAAACAAATGAATAGATAAACAAATAAATAAACAAAGAAATAGATAAAAAATAAATAGATAAACAAATAAATAGATAAACAAATAAATAGATAAACAAATAAATACATAAAATAGATAGACAAATAATTAGATAAACAAATAAATAGATAAATAAGTAGATAAATAAGTAAAGAAGTAAATAAATAAACAAATAAATAAATAATGAAATAAATATATAAGCAAATAAATAAACATATAAATAGATAAACAAATAAATAGATAAATAAATAGATAAGTAAATAAATAAGTAAATAAATAAATAAGTAAATAAGTAAATAAGGAAATAAATAAATAAATACAGAAATAAATAAGTTAATAAATAAGTAAATAAATAAATAAGTAAATAAATAATTAAGTAAATAAATAAATGAGTAAATAAATAAATAATCCTAATTTGTTACCGACAATATTAATGTAATGGTAATGATGATCATGCTGAAGATGAATTAAAACTTGTGTGAATTATCGAATATGGTACTTACTCGAAGAAACACAGCCGTTTTTCCCTGCGTTCGTCTTCCACGGGGAGGTGTGTTAGAGACAAACGATCTCCTCTCCCCTTAGAACTGGGCGTTTGTGTCAAGATAACGTTCTTACATCAAACGAATTATAAAGCTCTCGTTAAGAGAATTCCTTCTCGAAATACGAAACCTTCAGACAGTTTTTCAGTTAACTCTTTTTAACCTCAGGTTTTAATGTTGTGATTTTTCTGGTGCTGAAACACGCCCCCAGGCTGTAGCTCCGCTAACGACGCGCCCGTTCTTGTTGACAATGTGTCGAGAGATAAGCTTGCAGTTCTGTCTGCTTCTTGTTGGGGTCGCCTCGCTCACGAGTGTCACTGCGTTTGCTTTGTGTACATGCATGTAAATAAAATATTACACACAATGTCCCAAACACATGAGTCAAGTGTGTACTTTAATTAACACAGGGTGATCAAAATAAATAGCATCGTACATCGTGTCAGGGTAGACAGCTGGCAGCACTGTACAGTATGCAGTTTTGGATGTGTCGTGAGTTGGAAGTCCGCTTGCGACACGTTCTTGTACCGACTTTATAAGTTATGAGACCTGACGGAATAGATTCTAGCGTCTGAACACTTAAATTTTATTGTAAACAATTTATAAATGTCGTCATGATTGTCGTCCCCTTATTCACTACCACATTAAACTCTCTCTTGAGACTTTCCAGTGGGAAGTATAGCAGCCAGTGGCGGTGCGTCAATAAGAGCACAAGAGCACCTTGTTTCCATTAATGCACGACTAGTTTTATTATTTAATACCGTATTGAGGTAGTGGGGATGTATAATATCAGAATCGAGTATTTTAAACTTCCCGAATCTTGCATAAACTTATGTAAACTTGGCAACATCCGTTCACGTACAAGCCGTGCTCTTTTCAAGAAGGTTACAGGAATTTCACGCATGCGCGGGAGAAAATTGTCTTTCGCTGGCCGCTTATGACTCGTCAAGAGCACAAAGCGTTAAGTGAACAGTGAATCTATCCTACAGATGTCAGGTGCATCGATGCCTATCGTTCACGTGCTATATCTCGAGGAGGAAATTTAATAGGCTATAGGTGTCAACATCTCACTGTCAGAACGGTTACTTTATGTGGGTGTGTGTACAGTGCTGCTACGAGAGTGTAGTTTGTGAATTCTATATTATAGCATAGTTTGGCTTTCAAACACGTGCTGGCTGAATGTGATGGTGGTATGAATTTAAATATCTGTATGGTGGTGTATATTATTTAAGAATAATATTTATGGCATGTATTCACAGTAATCAATCTATGCGAATGGGATTACAGTACTGGATAGGCTATAGTGTATCAGTCTGTTGTGAATCAAAATATATTACGCTTTTGTAAATAACGGCACTGTGGTATGTGTTAATTTTTAACAAACGTAAACAATGAACTCTGTTCAAGTAATTTTGAACAGTAAAGAACTGCGTAAACTGGCTTACTAGGAAAAATTGGAAATAAAACGACTGGGTTTCATTATTGTTACTATTATTATTATTATTATTATTATTATTATTATTATTATTATTACATGTTGTTTTGAATTTATATACGGTTTTTTTCGGTAGTGAAATATTGGAATCATGATATTTCATATTAGGCTAAACGTACGATTTCTAACTCTTTTCGATTTTGGAACACAAAATTGTGAACACACGCAATATTTTATCACGAGCCGCCACTGATTGTAGGGCCGAAGATACAAACATTCAATATTCCTACACAGCATACTGAACACTTCTTCTTCTTCTTCTTCTTCTTCTTCTTTTTCAAATTATCTCTCAGTGCGTTTCAATTTATTTTCTTCTCACAGTCTGGGCACTCATTATAAACATGATCCTTTATTACCTGTTCTTACCATAAATCAGCTCGCTATTTTTTCTTCTTTACAGTCCACACTTGTGGAGTAACGGTCAGCGCGTCTGGCCGCGAAACCAGGTGGCCCGGGTTCGAATCTCGGTCAGGGCAAGTTACCTGGTTGAGGTTTTTTCCGGGGTTTTCCCTCAACCCAATACGAGCAAATGCTGGGTAACTTTCGGTGCTGGACCCCGGGCTCATTTCACCGGCATTATCACCTTCATTTCATTCAGACGCTAAATAACCTAGATGTTGATACAGCGTCGTAAAATAACCCAATAAAATAAAAAAAATTCTTCTTTACAGCATCAGCAGTTCGTTTCTGTAAGTTCTTATCCAGCTCCTTCATGAAGTGTCGAACATTTCAGAATTTAAAAGGAAGCTATCGAAATGTTTGTACATCTCCTTTTCTGCTAACAATGCTATATCATCAGCAAATCTCATGCACTTTATTCTTTTTCCTCCTACTATGTAGCATGAATATTAGAACAGAATTATATATTTTCACGCAATGTAAATAAATAAATAAATAAATAAATAAATAAACAGACAGACAAACAAACAAACAAACGAATAAATAAATAAATAAATAAATAAATAAATAAACAGACAGACAGACAGACAAACAAACAAATAAATAACTAAATAAATAGACAGACAGACAAACAAACAAATAAATAAATAAATAAATAAATAGACAGACAGACAGACAGACAAACAAACAAACAAATAAATAAATAAATAAATAGACAGACAGACAAACAAATAAATAAATAAATACATAGACAGACAAACAAACAAACAAAAAATAAATAAATAAATAAATAAATAAATAAATAAATAAATAAACAGACAGACAGACAGACAGACAAACAAACAAACAAACAAACAAACAAATAAATAAATAGACAGACAGACAGACAGACAAACAAACAAACAAACAAACAAACAAATGAATAAATAAATAGACAGACAGACAGACAGACAAACAAACAAATAAATAAATAAATAGACAGACAGACAGACAGACAAACAAACAAACAAACAAACAAATAAATAAATAAATAAATAAATAAATAAATAAATAAATAAATAAATAAATAAGTAAATCTTCCTCAACTTGGTGAGGTTGCCAGAGACAAAGAATGTTAAACAGTAACATTTAAGATGACATTAAAATGTCTTACAAGAAATTTGTTTACAAGAAACTAAAATTTGCAATAGATAATATTTCATATAATGAAAATCTATTAAAAATACAGATAAAAAATGGACTGAGAAAATTCAACTGTAATTTGAATTGAAATACAAATGCCGCCGTAAAATCTGCAGAGAACCCTTCAAAGCTACCATAGAAATTTCCTTAATTGTTGTTGTTGGGACTCCAAATTTATGACAGAATGACACAAATTGTTTTGTTATGGTCCCTGTAGCGCCCACCATTAATCCGATGACTTCTATATCCCTGAGTTTATATGATGTTTTGTAACAAGGTATAGTGGGTTCGTAAATTCTCCTTTTCTCTAGATTAACCTCCTCAGGTTGATTCTGATGCGTCTCGAATCTGATGGTCGGATCCAGAATATAACCTTTTGTCTATGTTATAATATCAATACGCCGGTGACTTCCAGTATCCGCTATTCCATGGACTTCTTCATAGGCAGTGTAGCCATTGGACTTAAGGCATGTTGCGATTACAGACCTGATTTTGTAATGTCTGCTGTTACGAAGAGTTTCGCCAAATGGGCATGAACCCAAGACATGAGCCAAAGTTTCAACCTCACTGTGGCATAGCCTACAGTGGTTGTTGTCTTGAGTTCTGCCTAGAATAGCGCGTTCAGGAGCAACATTACCGGTCATCTTCAGCGCATCTCTCCACTCGGAGCTAGAAAGGCCTGTATGATGTCTGAACCAGCTGTTTGCGGGAGTGAAGTCTTGATATAAGCTGACCCCTTTTTCCTTTCTGTGGCAGTTGACAGCATTTATTCAATTCTTCAAAGTGAAAAATTTTCCTGAGTTTTCTTGAGTCAATTAGACCTCTTTTGTTCTTAATGATGTCTGGGGAGATGAAATTGTTATCCAGAGGTAACTTGCCGAGGTTAGTTTTCAGTTCACTGGGTGGGACACGTAAATAGAATGGATCACATACGAATTCCGAACATAACCTTAATTACAAACCCTTGGGACGAAGAAACGTCAGAAAATGTAGTAAACATGTTCTAAAACCCAATAGTCCTTCACAAGATCGGAATGGGCTTTCAGGCCTGCTTGTTGTTGATGATGATGATAATGAATGGTAAGATTTATAAGAATCTACGCGCTACGTAACAAGAAATGAAATGCAGGACGGAAGATAACGTATATTTTATTTCCATTCTTTAACAATTTTGTACCACTTTTGTAATATCACATGAAACAGTTCTGTGGTTCAGAGAAACTATATTCTCAAAATAAAGGAACGTTTATAACATAAAATTTGATACCTAAGATATAACTAGAGTACGTAATACCACAGTCTAGTATATACAGTCACGAGGCTCAATACGTAGTAAATATGCAAACATTAGATAGTTGCTCACCACTAGGATCGCTAATATCGGCTCATTACAGGCAATGCAAAATAGTACCGACACAGTCTATTGTTTCTAGCACCCTCAAAACTCAAGCTTCGTGACTGTATATAGTAGACTGTGGTAATACCTGCAAGGTCATCCATTTCTCTTTATTCAATGCCAATGCCAGACGCAATTAATCGATACGAACATATGAAGACTTTGTCAGCTATGGATGCCGAATTATTTCATAATTTATTTCTTACAATTTATAATGCTAAGATGCCATAAAGTGTTGTAAACAACTCGTGGATAATCTTACTATGATAGTCACTATCGTTTATGCGACAAACATTCACTCATGCCATAATCATCAAGATTATCCACTTGTTGCATAAATAACTGTTACCAGAAAAGTATTGAAAGTTTCGCGGCACACCTAGCGAATCTCACGGTACAGTAGTGTGCCGCTCTCAACAATAAATGTAAGTTTAATCTCATCTAGTTTGACCTAGAATGTTATTATATGTATTGATTATTATTATTATTAGTTATTTATTAGAGATATCAACAAATATAGAATTTTATTAGTGCATATTTACTGGCACATTTTAAGGTTTTTAAAGGCATACTTGCTTGCATAATTAGTAGATTTTTAGGGCATGAACTTCCTGGATCTAATAATAATAATAACAATAATAATAATAATAATAATAATAATAATAATAATAATAATCTTTCTCTTAGTTAATCCTCTCCCTTTTAGGTTCATTTACACGACCCACGCCACCCGGGCCTTACAGGGCCGCGACCTGTTGGGAGAGGAATTAATCTATGGATCACATACATACTTTCTTGACCAAACAAGGGCATGGAGGGCCTCCCCGGATAAGGGATCAGCTCTATGCCAGGGCCGCCTCCGATACAACACAAACATTTAAGACATTACACAGCATTCACTCACACATATGAAAGGATTAAGGGAAGGATCGCCGTCCATGGCCGGACTTTCATGAGGTACAATTCCGGCATTTGCCTGGAAATAACTGAGGAAACCATGAAAAACCTCAGTTAGGATTGCCAGCCCCTGGGATCGAACCCCGGACCTCCCGAATGAGAGGCCAGCCCTCTACCACGCCGCTAGCCCGCTCGCTAATAATAATAATAATAATAATAATAATAATAATAATAATAATAATAATAATAATAGTAATAATAATGAGTAAAATAATAATAATAAAAATAATGTGAAAATGAAACCTCGCATCTGGACGGGTCGCAGTGTGGTTTTCAGGCTTCTGTATAAAATTAAGTCTCTGCTAGGAACACATTTCCTCCTGGCGCAGGGTGAGAGCACAGCCGGGTGATAAATGGGTCTCCCAGGAAATAATAGTGGATGTGTTTCGGTTATTTTTCTGTGTCACGCTTTACCGTTGGCTCTGTGCACATTTTGTCATCTTAACATGATCACTAATCACGAGACATAATGTATCCCCACACAGATCACCGCCGACATAATTTCAGAGGGAGCTCGACACAACAAGAGCAGTGAACATTAAAAATGACACCCACGCAGCAAGACTGTGTTCAGACGCGATGCTGCCGATTGTCCACTCACAAGGGAAGGGTTTCGGCTTGAACAGGAATTTTCGGTTAAAAATTTGTACAGACGCTTACCTCACAATAGTGATGAAGACTGTAAAAGCATTCATTTGTGTAATTCTCCGCTTGGATGGTATTGGTCAATACACTTCTTTAAAAATGTACATGAGGATTCTCTATAAAATTCATGAAACAGCATGGAGCAGAGCAATAAGCACAACACGCAGAAGCAACACCTGAACAATCTTCTGAACCACACTCCAGTGCTGAACAATCAAATGCCACCTGAATTACATTTCTGAAATCCGAGACTTCTTCACAATTCACGTAACCAGCTGACTGCCAGGAATACTGAAGCATAGGGCGGTATACTGGAGCAGACAACTGGTTATGAAGAACAGAGTGCGCTTTTATTATAAACACTCGATTTCCCAAGTTAAGTTCTGGATTCTCAGCAAGAGTCCTTATGCAATCTGTTATCCTCCGAGCATATATTTTGTATTGACTAAGGAAATAGATATTCAGAGGCTGGATATATTTAGTTTTTTAGATGGAATGATCATACATTCCACGTCCTAGCCTTGGAATGATTCATTTATTAAGGTTGCGTCCTTGTGCACATTCAATGACTCACACAACAATGTAGACTACACTTGTGATTAGCTGCAATATTTCCAGACAGAACGTTGGAGAAAAATGTTCTTAAATGGGCTTTAGACATTTTACCACTCGCACTAGGGGTGTCCCAACCCCTTAACTTGTGCAGTGCTCTCCCCACCCCTCAACTTGTACAGTGCTCTAACAGGCAAACCACACATTACACAAACGAATGCTTTTGGGAGCTTTACAGAGATGTAAAGATGGGCCTGTATACAAATTTTGGATACGAAATTCCTGTTCGAGCCGAAACTCTTCCCTTGTCAGTCACATTTTTCATGGGATCTCTTCGTAAGGAAAAACTCATAATGCCTTAAGGTATATGTACGTGAACGACCACAAATATTATCAGAAAATGCAGGCTTTAAATTTATAAAATTGTATAAGAAAATTAACTCACAATAGGACAAAAATTACAAGGTACCACAAAAAGACTTTTTAGAACTTAAATATCTGATAAAAGTATAAAAAAGATTAGTAATAAAATTTTTCAAACCAGTTTTATCAAGGTGTGAAAAAAAAATCTCCAGTTACATCATTTCGTAACCATAACATTGTTATGGTCCCTCTGACATCTTTAATATTTTTAAGCTAGACCATGCCGAAATGTAGTAATTATACACCTGATAGCAGCCCTTTAATCCACCTCATTAAAGTGCACCTAGTCATTATAATTCAGTTGTTCAGCCAATGAAAATCACCATTGTACCATTATAAAACCGCAAGTACCGATTATTCTCGGATATGCAATCGAAAGACAATTAGCGAAAAGTCACGGAGGCTGGAAATCCAAAACTGTCGCAGAAGGTTATGTTCTGTTAGTATAATAATTAGCGTTAATTGTAAATAATATTCAAGTAAATTCAATTTGTCATCTCGTTTTTCAATTCTAAATCAATTTCCAGGTTATATCAAGACTATTCTTCATGTTATTCTCTAGATTATATCAAGGTCAATGACACATTCGTGCCTAGGAAAAAATCAATACTTTCGCGTCTGCGCACATCTCACAATTCATGAGGTAGGCTATTGCACTCACTCACATAATCATAACATGAATACTTACGAATAATTTCAAGTTATAAATATGGTCGAGCATAAAAAGTCGTATAAAACTTGCCTATAATGGTAATTAAGAGCTTGTATGAAAATTATGAAACTCGCTTGAGTTCGTTTCATAAACATCCTCGCGTCTTAATTACTACCATTATAGGCTCGTTGCATAATGTACTATTCCTGCATGTAATAAACATTTATTTCTGAAATGTAGATTACTCTCTAACATGTAGAGTTGTTTATTTCAATACAATTAATTTTTTATTTGTCCTACATAAAATATAGTAAAATTTACATAATGTTTTGTGACTTAATTTTTATATTTTCAAAGAAATGGGCATTATTGTAGTCTACCTTTTGCATAAATGCATGTTAGATCAGTGTACAAAATTTCAGAATTCCATCTCTAACGGTTGTGGAGTTATGAAATAATATATGTGAAAATTTTCAAATTTTGGAAAACTTAATTTAAAGTAAAAAGTGAATTCTAAAAAATATTAGTAACCTTTTTTATACTTTTATCAGATATTTAAGTTCTAATAAGTCTTGTTGTGATAACTTGTAAATTTTGTGCAATTGTGAGTTCATTTCCTTATAAAATGTTAGAAATTTAGAGCCTGCATTTTCTGATAATACAGGGACATCATTTTATTTTTATTAACATTTTTAATATTAACCTGGCTATACCTTTAGAGAACCGAAAACACCGTTCGCTATCCCCTTCCACGGCTGGAGTTCGATGATACTGGCGTAAAACACAAATAAATCACTTTACTAGGTATACAACGGAAGAAAAGTAGTTTATCCATTTACGTAAACTAGGAAATATCGCGATTTTGAGTCCGATAATTTTCATTATGTTTTTGTTTAATCAAAATGCAGTACTGTATTAACAACAAGTCTTTTTACTCACGAAATGAGTTATCCATGCGAACGTATTCATTATGCAGTGTATATTATACTGTCTACAGTACATTAGCGTAGAATTTAGAGAATGAAGTTAAATTGAAAAATAATCGTAATATGGATATTTAAACACATATTTGAAAATGGTGGCCGTTCATTTCGATACAGGCTTCAGTTCTTTTGTGCATATTATCGCACTATAGACTATTGCATCTAATTCCAATTGCCAGTTTCGTCCTTCGTACTAGTAATTAATGTTGAAATAATTATGTTCCTACTCTATAAAAGAGTACCTTACGTACTGTAATTTCAATCTTCTCTTCTGCCCGACCCGCACAGATAAAATTACTTAGACATACTATTTACTGTCCGTAAAAGTGGTTATGCCGCAGGATTGTAGAAAGGGGGGGGAAATCACGTGACAGTTAATTACTTAACGAGGCCCTTTTATTTAAGTTATTTTAAACAGTTGTATAATATTACGTAAACGTTCAATTCCTAACAGAAATTAATGTTTTCAGAAAAGAGCTAAGACAGCTCAGCTTTTACAGAGGGGCGTGCAGAAGCAGGTGAGGGAAATCGGGATGTGACGTAGGCAAACGGACGACAGTACCTGTGCGAAAATATGATTCAATATTGAAAGCTCTTTCGTCACTGGAAAACGCGAACATATTTCGGGAACGTACTATACTCACTAACTCAGTGCTGTTTACTGCATGCGGTCTTGGTTCTGTGTGGTGGACAGTTGGAACTTCATTAGTAGAAGGGGTGGGAGTGAAGTACATTAAAAAAATCAGGTACAATAAAAATTGAAGTAAAAATAAAATGATGTCCCTGTATTTGTGGTCGTTCACGTACATATATACTCTCAAGGATCATGGAGGAAACTTTCACGTTGTAGAATAAGATTAGGAAAGTAACAAGAGAAATAACATCGTTACCAGCAGCCTAACTTTTGAGTGAACAGACATGGTCCCTCTTCAAAATAAATACCTACTTATTTTTAGCAGGACGAATAGAAGGAATAGTGCACGCACTCCTATGTTCTCTCATTGTCGGTGGCGGACCTTAGAACTAGTGGCGCTTCGATCGCTAAAGTCTATCATTTGTCTGAGGTCAGACACCTCGAAAATACAATTTCTCGCGCGTTTAATTGTGAAAGTTGTTAGGGGTTGTTAGAATGCTTTGTTGTTTGTGTTTGTGTAGAGGTCTTCAATTTGTTGTGCTCTGAATTAACCAGTGACAAAAGAATATTGCGTGGTGGTTTACAAAATAATTGCAAAAATGCCGTACTGTTTTGTTCCGGGTTGTAGATCGAGATACGGTAGAAATAGTGACAAAAGACATTATTACGTAATAGTGATGGGCGAAGTTGTTCTTTTCCCGGAACAGTTCCGACTGTTCCGGTTCCGAAAAAAATACTATGTTCCAAATAACAGTTCCGAAATAACAGTCACCAGTGGTGATGAGTCGGAGTCGTTGAGTCGTTCAAACGAACGGTACAGTACCCTCCCTCTTTACCATGCTGCTCACACTGGAGCACTCATAGGCATGACATAGTACACATTCTTATCTATAGATGGCACTGCAATGCACATTCGAATCGATTTTGGAAAATTGCTGTGCATGCGGACAGAACTCAAAAGCTTAATGTTAGTAATTAAACAGCTGTTGACTACAAGGACAGAATACAACACTTTGTTTTCGTACATAAAGTTATAAAGACATGGTAGCCAACTAAAAAAAATAACATAACATTTAAAACATATGGTATGTAATTTCTCTTCTCTCTATTACATAATAAAAAAAAAAACAAATCATTAATTTTTATTTTTACTTTTCTTAATGCAGTTATAATAATAATAATAATAATAATAATAATAATAATAATTAATAATAATAATAATAAATATTACAATTTCATAAATAAAAAAGATATATATTGGCAGTACTGAAACCTGGAAACCCCGCAGTGGGTTAGTAAAATGTTGGAATCGCATCTTTACCAAAGTGTAATTTAAACTTCGCATTAAACCTCGCTCTCCAAATCAGTACTTATATGGGTAGTTTCCAACAAATAATGCTACAACATTTTTGTCGTTCTTTGATAACAGAGAAGATAGCACAAAAACTTGTGCTTGTCAGACTTAACCTCAACAAACGACATACAGACATTGTAACTAAACCACTCATTACCATTTACGACTTTAACCTTTGTATAGAATCAGCTGATCAATGAATTAATAATAGTATGCGTACTTTATGACTTTGTAGAATGTTTATAAAACAGAATTAGTCAACTAATGGTGAAATAAACCATAAAGCGGGAATGAATATTACAGATTATTAAATACTTACTATAACATTACAGATGATTGGCCAGTCTTACAAATGTTGATATTAAAGTTCGCGCCACCGCAAGGATTTCAATTTCCATGCGCCCCCCTCCAACCACGAGAGAGTTTCAAGTACCAACTTCATCCAACGAAGTTCCAAGTATAACATAAAGAACAACGAGAACAGTGTAACTGCAGCTGTCGGTTCATCGGAACAAGCTCCGACGTTCCGACTGTTATCTCGGAGTCGGAACATACCTTGTGCAATGCGGTACTGCGAGCCCGCAACAGCTGGGCAAGTGAGCAGCTCGGAGTCGGAACACTGTTATTTCGGAACAGGAGGTTCCGACCTACTGTTCATTTTTGCAACAGTTCCGAGACCGGAACAGTTCCAAAATAACTGTTGTGTTATTTTTTACCCATCTCTATTACGTAACAAGGCAGTTAAGAAGTGTGTAGAAACTTGTATAAAAGAAAAAAATTGTTCTTTGTGAAGAAATACATGGTCAAGGCTGGGAAAGTGCTGTGCCCGAGTTGGTAAATACCACTCCTGCCGTATTGATTGACAGATTTTTAGTGTATCATGTGGCAGGTTATGTCATAAATCATTCCTCTAAGTTTATTGTGTGTCCATTCCCTTCGACAGAAAAGTAATGTGTCTAAACATTGTGCAGCTCTCACCCAAATCAAGGACTACGGAACCGGTAGGAACGTCAGTTTTTTAACCCATCCCTCCCAAGCTGTGTACGATGTACTTCTTCAACAGAAATGAAAATTAAAGAAAAGATTAGCTCAGTGATTGCAATGTGGGGTGATATCTTCTATGACTGTCTTGACACTATTGACGCTCTTACGATCCAGTCTTCGGGAGCAGGTTGTTGCAGAGGTTAGTAATTTAATTAATTTATAAGCACGTAAAATATCTTTCAACTCTGGTATTATTTAACATTTTGTAGAGTTTTCTGTCCCTGAATTCGCAACTTGTTAAATACTGAACTTATCGCTTTCATAGCGTTTTAGATTCCATTGTATTTTCTGTTACGAACGTTCATAATTGTATTAACTGAGAGAAGGCTATTAATTATGAATAAGGGACTATGCAGGTATTCCTAAAGTTACGAATAGACGGGTTAAATGGTAGAAATTTGCTTTTAAAAAGGACTACGTTTAGCGTAACAAGAACTGTGAACTTCCTCCAAGTCAGGAGTTTAGCGATAGAAGCGCCGCGTCGCGGCGGACCCGTGTAAACTCGCTGAGTGCGTACACTCTTCCTTCTATTCGTCCTGTTTTTAGTATCAGTATTTAAAAATCCACTAGATCTAAAGGGATAACACGAAACCAAACACAACTTCTCTGGGCACGGATGCCGGACAGACCCACTCACCTTCATGTTGATGGTGACGCCTTTCTCCGCGCCGCCGAAGGCCCCGGGCAGCACGCTGTGACCGGGCCCGGCCTTGAGGCGTCTGTTGCGCACCACGATGAACATGATGGCGCCCATCAGCAGCAGGATGACCGCCGAGAGGACGCCGATCACCAGGCCGATGTACTGCTTCGACTCCCGGGAAGAGTTGTCGGCGCCGCCAGGAGGTGCCCCCGCCGCCCCCGCGCTGTTGGCGCGGTCGTCCCGACTCGGCGTGGTCTGCACCTCGTCCCTCTGCAGGGGGTACTCCTTGCCGTGGTCGTCCGTCTTCACGATTCCGCCCTCAACCTCTTCCTCCGTGAAGTTCCCCACAACCACCACTGCAAGAAACAGAATTACGTGCAATATCACTTCATATTAGAGAGTCTTCTCACCCTCGGGTCCGCTAAACGCTAAGGGTGCTATGTATAGAAATTTCACTAGCCCGCGCTAGGAGCGTGCTAAACTAGCCCCGGCTATCGTCTGATTACTTCTACAGGATTCATATCATATCATATCATGTCATGTCATGTCATGTCATGTCATGTCATGTCATGTCATGTCATGTCATGTCATGTCATATCATATCATATCATATATGTATGTATGTATGTATTTATTCACACTGCAATGGGTATATACCCGGTGGCAGTGGTAACTAATTACACTCAATAATGACAATAATAAACTTATTAATTAAAAATACAATTAATAATAATACTAATAATTAATACTAACAATAATTTATAATAATAATAATAATAATAATAATAATAATAATAATAATAATAACAACAACAACAACAACAACAGGGAATATCCTAAATTAAATGAAACGATCAGTTGAAATAATATTTGAAATAAATCTAATTTGTATCTTAAACCTAAGATCGAACTAAAACCCACGAGTATGATATATCATATCATATCATATCATATCATATCATATCATATCATATCATATCATATCATATCATATCATATCATATCATATATCATATCATCGCTAACACTGGTTTATGAATACGAAAAACGTTAGTTCGCTGATCATCCATCGGAAGCCCGCGCTAAGAATATCTATGAATATGGGTGTAAATGCTTGACGCTATGTTGACATTATTGATGAAAAAAGCAATCAGAGTCATTCACCTCACGTTATTTCAATAGTGGCCCCTCTATCTCTAGCCGGATAACGTGGACGTGAACGGAGTTTACCGTATGCTTAATTCGGTGTTAAAACATGACATCCCGTTTGAGAGTTTCCACTGTGGATGACATTCATCTACTCAGAACAGCTCAGAACGGATAAATTATTCAGGTCGAAGCACAAGAAGGCTCAGGAAATAATTTTTCGTTAAGAGTCCAACAGACAAAAGGTTAAATCTTGAGTACTCCGCCGAGCGAAAACGATCCTTTGTTTAATTCGCCGTAACTCGGAAACCAGTAGAGATTCTGAGTAGCGACCACTTTTAAAAGTAATTTCCACTTTTTCTCAACATTTTTCTCTCGCTTTGACCTCCCATTTAACGTGAAAAAAAAGTTTACAGCTTATTAACTTTTTGTTTCCTTCGCTAGAGACCTCTGCGTACATTATGTCTTTATTGATCCTGTAATAGAAGAGATTGGGAAACTCATGCCGTGTTTATGCCTAGCTTTCTTCTATCTTGCCCGAATTTTTTTAGTGTATAGATTTTAATTTGTTTTTCTACATAATAATATGCACAATTAGCCTATACAATGAACTACAAAAACCATTTCTTTATTAGCCCTAAGTGTATATTTATCCAGTATAAATTACTCGTTACAGTGACTTACATAAATAGCATTATTAAACATACTGCTCTTATTGTGGGTAGCATAAGAATATTGATTATTCAATTATTTATCAATTTAATTTAACTCGGTATAACTACACTAGACAACATTTTGAAAGTTGGGTTATGTTATGTTGAAGAAAACGCGATTATTACAATGAAATGTAAAGTATATATAGGTCTACTTATCTCACATAAATAAGAATAACGAAATTGGTTGGTTTCCAATTAACACGGTTAACTTTTGACGCCCAAAGTTTCCTTCTTTCTGGGTCCCTTGGAAATATATACTTTTTCTCTACATTTTGATTACACAACTTTTAACACTGTATCACTTCGGAATATGTATGATAAGACTTTCTTGTGTTAAATTCTAACGTATCCTGTTTACATGTTTCGATGTTTACAACATCGCATACAGAACAAATAACACTCTACAAAAACATCTCAACACACAAACAACACAAACAAACAAATACAACCACACAGGCGTATACAAACTCAAATGTAACACCTGCAATAACTTCTACATACATAGGACAGACAGGCAGATCATTTCAAACACGTTACAAAGAACACATCACAGCCATAACAAAATTACAAAACACACCCACATTGCAGAACACATCACAAATGCTAACCACACCTACAGAGACATCAACACAGGTATGGAAATTCTACACATCCAACCAAAAAGTCAGAAACTAAACACACTAGAACAATATGAAATATACAGACACACGAAAACACACCCCAATGAAATCCTCAACATACAACTCAATTTCAGAACACACACACTCTTTGACTCTACACTATACCACACGAACGCACCCTCACAGGAAACAAAACAAGAGGCGCCAAGACCAACAACGACCAGTTCTGAGGATGACCCATAAAAGGTCGAAACATGTACACGAGGTACGTTGAAATTTAACACAGGAAAGTCTTATCATACATATTCCGACATTTTTTTGTTCTGTTCCCCACGATTGGAACAGTTAAATGCAGCACAGCAAGGCATAGTTTAGGCCTATATATTTTTATGCTCGACCATGCCGAAATGTAGTAATTATACACCTGGTAGCAGTCCTTTAATGTATGTCATTAAAGTACATCTACTCATTAAAGTACAGGTGTTTTCAGCCAATGACAACTCAGCTTACAGGTTTACAGCGAATAACGAGTCAGCTTTGTGCCTTTATAAAACCGCAAGTATCGATTATTCTCGGATATGCAATCGAAAGAGAATTAGCGAAAAGTCACGGAGGCTGGAAATCCAATACTGTCGCAGAAGGTTATGTTCTGTTACTATAATAATTAGCGTTAATTGTAAATAATATTCAAATAAATTCAATTTGTCATCTCGTTTTTCAATGTCGAATTCACTAATCAAGGTTATACCAAATTTAACGGGATTACACAAGGTCAATGACATTATTGTTCCTCGGAAAAAATCAATAGTTTCGCGTCTGCGCACATCTCACAATTCACGACCTAGAACAAGGTCACTTCCGATCATGTCAGATACAAATAAAATGTATCTGAATAATTTCAAGTTAGAAATATGGTCGAGCATAAAAAGTCGTATGAAACTCGCCTATAATGGTAATTAAGAAGCTTGTATGAAAATTATGAAACTCGCTTGCGCTCGTTTCATAAACATCCATACTCGCTTCTTAATTACTATCATTATAGGCTCGTTGCATAATGTACTATTCTACTCTACATATTTTTCAAATAACTTTAGGCCAACCAATCGTTAGAATGTGATCACTTTTAGTACTTAAACCGTAACATACGCGCTGAAACCGCAACATTTTATATGTTAAAATAGTTATTGAAATTCATAAATATGGCACCCTATGCACCACGTGACTGCCGCAACCAGTAATGGGAGGTTAAGAAACTTGGCAATCAATAAACTTACAGGATCACTATGTGTTCATGCTGCCTTGCAGAAACATCTGTAGTCTCACTTGAGAAGCTATGGGCAGCCTTGGATTACAAAGAGTCATTAAGATCTTACACCGACTAATCTGCTTTTCTTTCGCAAAGGACAATGTTGTTGGAAAAGTTGGTAGTATATTCGAGGTGAGTTTAAATTTAGGCCCGTGCGAGGGCGTGTTGATAGGTAACACTCCGACCGGTAGTTGCAGCCACTGGAACAACTCTGGCTGATGGCTCTCGCAGTGGGTGGCAGCCTCCTCCTCCCTTGTCATCTGGAAGGGAACGAGATTCTTCCTGCTAAACTGTCTTCTCACGTTGCATACCCTAAATTGACTACCTGCTGTCTGGCGCAGATCCCGCAGACAGATTACTGAGACGTCCGTCCGTCGGTTTATATTAAAATGTTCCGCGAAATAGTCGAGAACAAATGGTGCCAGTTCCGAAAGTTCCTGGAATATGGACGAAGGGGAAAACTGTATTCACTTCTATAACTAGGGCTAGGATTTTGAAGAAATTGCATCTTTTTTCTAGTAAGCCAGAAACATAGCTGCTTTAGTATTTATATGTTATGTGATAAACTGAGTGTTTTAAGACACATTTGTTAGGGCATTTTTTGTATTTTTTGCCTGTTTCAACTCATAAGAGCATCTTTTACTTTATTCGGTCATTTTTTAGGCATTTTCATTTAATTTGGCCATAAATCCCCATTATTAATGTAAAATAATGTTTATTTCTTTTGATATTTTCTTTACATATTTTGTCCATTAATACCCATTATTTTGTATAATATTTTAATCGTTTTTCTACACAAATATTGCCATTTTAACGTAGTACACCCCATATAATGGATCAGTCCAACCATCCCTTCAATACAGACTCCTCTATACCTGCTAATTCCGGGTACGAGTGGCCTTGTGGTAGACTACACGGAAACTAAAAGTAAAGTAAATCCATGGCGCTACAGCCCATGAAGGGCCAAGACCGACCAGCCGACTGCTGACCACACGTCCACATGCCAAAGCAGAGGTGAACGATCATACATGGAAACTACAACAGTAAAATAATTAAAGTGTACTACTTAGAAAAAATTATGTGAAATTTAATTTAATTACTAGTCTAAATATTAAGTAGTACAAAACCTCTTTTCCTACTAAGCGAATTATGTAAGATCAATTTTAGGGCATTTTTAAGGGCATTTTTTTAAATATTTTAGGTCATAAATGCATTGTTTTAGGACATTTTTTCGTGATTTATAGGTCATCAAAATCCTAGCCCTATCTATAACACTATACAATGTATGACTTACGGCATTTAATATTTGGACTTTGTATGATTATTATTAATCACTTACAACCAATATTTGAACCACAATTTTTGCACACTTTCAAGTGATTATTAGTCCAATATTTTGTGTTTGTACAGTCATTTCATGTAACACTGTTTTTAACTCATCTTCGCATTCACATTTACTATGAATTTTATCTAATCTCATTGTTTTTCCACACTATTCTTGTCTTTATGCTCATAGCATTACTATGATATGTTTCTAAACCTGATGATGCCACTAATTGGCGAAAGCGCTTGTCACGTTTTAATTGCATAAAGTGACCTAATGTAATTTTGGACCCGGGTTCGATCATCGGCATAACCCTGATTTACAACTTGTGTTGGGAAAGTCCGTGGCACAGGTAAAGGCTGATTCACAATAAACCGGAAAAGAGAACCTGAACGAGAACGAGAAGCGGAGGACGTGAACGTGAAAATTTTTTATTCATAGTAAACCGAGAATGGAAACGGCTATGCATATCGATATATAGCCTATGTCAATAACAGTATGTAAAGACGATATTACGCATTGTGGCATTACTAGTGTATAATTGGCCAATGGCGTTCTCTCATGAGTACAAGCCAGTCAACATAAATACAGGTTAACCAACTTCAAAATGTATGACACAGAATACTTAAGAACTCTCAGACGGTAGACTGGTCACATAATTATACACGTAGCATATATTGAAAGTGATTCTACTGAATTTCTAGGTTAGTTACGAGCAATGGATGCAGAGGAAATTTAATTATGTCACGGCCTCCTTGCTACAAAATATACGACCACCAAATAGCTTTTTGATGACAACAGAATGAATCTAGTAGACTGTGATCGATAACGAGAACGGCAAAGTTAAAACTTGGCTAACTTTCACGTTTCCGTTCCCGGGCTCCGGCAAGCTTCTCGTTAATTGTGAATGCTCACATTTAAATACATGTATTTTAACAATATTTCCGTTCTTGTTCTCGTCATTTCCGTTTCCGGTTTATTATGGACCAACCTTATCACATGGATCTTCTATGGGAGGTCAGGTTCCCCTATGGCATCCTAACAAATCTCTATCAATATCTCATCTCATCGCGAATGTAGCGTAGACTAGCCTCCTATAGCGCACCCTGAGCAACGACTCTGTCGGTAAATTGGTCTACACAATTGGCTTCATATGGGTGAATGACGAGCAGTCAAGTACACGAAATTATAGTATTTAACATATATATATATATATATATATATATATATATATATATATATATATATATATATATATACAGGGTGTTTAAAAAATACGGGGCATAATTTCAGGTATGTATTTCCCACATGTAGACAATCAAATTAGTTCATTACAACATGTGTCCGGAAATGCTTCATTTCCGAGTTATGGCCTTCACAACATTGAAATTCACCGGAACCTTTTTCTTTCCGCAGGTCGTTGTCATTACAGAAGATGTTAAAAATGTCCACCTCCTGCTTGAATACAGACCTCACATCGATGTCTCATTGACAGAACCTAACTCGTGCAGGGTAATCTGCTGGTGACAGGGCCTGTACACGTTGCAAATGATAAGGATACAATTTATACTCTTTCAACAGTCTCCAGACAGTCGTATGAGGAACATTGACTTGCAACGCCACCCTTCGTGTGCTGATAGAAGGAGTCATGTTCACAGCCTCCAGAATCTCCTCCTGTGCTTCTGGAGTTGTAGATCTTGGTCGTCCCCTTCCCAAACCAGGAGAGTTAAATTTTCCACACTCGCACAGACGGTAATGGAGACGTACAAATGTCTTCCGATCTGGACATTGTCGCTGTGGGTACCTCTCCTGGTACAAACGACGAGCCAGCGCAGCATTGCCGTCCGCCTTACCGTACATGAAATAACTTATATCTCTGCCAGCTCTTGATTTGAATACATGTCGCACAGTCTAACGCCTACACAACACTGAATGTAACCTTCGCCTCGGAATGAACTGTCAGAGTGCCCTCTTAATATCTCCTTTGACGGCAACGATCTGCGGAAAGAAAAACGTTCCGGTGAATTTCAATGTTAACTCGGAAATAAAGCATTTCCGGACACATGTTGTAATGAACTATTTTGATTGACTACATGTGGGAAATACATACCTGAAATTATGCCCCGTATTTTTAAACACCCTGTATATATATATATATATATATATATATATATATAAGTCTGGTTAATTAATGAACCAGCACACTCGCAATCATAAACACATTCATAAAAGTTTTCAGACTGTACCCAAGGAGTTTTTCTCCCTCAAGAACCAGTAACCTAAGAATCGAACCCAGATCTCCTGATCTGTAAGCCACCATGTTGACTAACAGACCACTAAGGCAGTCTAAAAGTTTAATTTTAGGATCCATATTGTTTACGCTTTGTTTTCTTGTTTTGAAGAATACTACCTACTCTCAAAATATTAAATGTTCTTTTTACACCAAGTGTAAGAATGTCTTTCTAAGCTCCGATTTGAAGGGTAAAGGTGCGCCCGGTTAGATCCCTAGATACAGGAGATAATATCAACCATCACGTCCACCACGCTAAAGTCTGTTCAATCGTGATCGAGATTCAGCACCGGTGATTACTGCATTTCACTTAGCAATAATTTGTGACGTGTTAATGAACGAAATCATTCGATTTCTTTATTTAATTGGAAAAGTGTACACCTTATATTCCAATTAAAATTTTTATACTGGCATATATGGTAAGTTCAAGAGACTTTAAAGTGGATACAAGACGTCTGATTTCGATATTTTTACTATACAGTAATCTTAAATATTACAGCAGAAATTAAAATAAAAATAAGTTATGAAATAAAAGGGCCTCAGTTGGGTCAGTCACAATAAGATAATAAAGTTAAGAGAAAAGTTTAGAACTGCTCGTATTTGTACATCGATATACCGGTAGGTGGACTTGCGGCAGAAGTACAATGAAGCCTCTGCCATGTTCCTGCTGTCTGATGTTTGGAGTTGATGAACCGTGCAGACTAACCGGAAATACTACTAAAAACTTTAGAAGAGAAAGTTCTGAGACATGCAGGAACCAAAACATAACATTAAAGTCGCTGAAATGTATCACATGGACTATTTCGCTCGTGTAGCAATGGAGTGTAAGAATCTATTGAGTTTTAACCAATCGAAGCGAACTATCAACAGCAATCTTGTATCACCTGATGCGCATTTGTTTAATATCTTATCACACCTGACGCTCAGATGTTAAATATTACAGTGTTCAACACCTTATCTCTAATTTTAAAATTATTTATTAAATTTTCTTCTCATTTCTTAATTTCATCTATACTAATAATAAATCTGTAGCTGAAATTTTTCTGGTAATTTTCGATTTTCCAAAAATAATTGGTCCTAACATATATAATTAACCACCCTGAAACCGAAAATCGATTTTTTGAAATTTTTGTTTGCATGTCTGTCTGTCTGTCTGTCTGTATGTTTGTTACCTTTTCACGCGATAATGGCTGAACGGATTTCGATGAAAATTAGAATATAAATTAAGTTCGTTGTAACTTAGATTTTAGGCTATATGGCATTCAAAATACATTATTTAAAAGGGAGGTTATAAGGGGCCTGAATTAAATAAATCGAAATATCTCGCTTATTATTGATTTTTGTGAAAAATGTTACATAACAAACGTTTCTTTAAAAATAATTTCCGATAAGTTTTATTCCTTGAAAAATTTTGATAGGACTGATATTTAATGAGATAAATGAGTTTTAAAATTAAAATAACTGCCATCTAAGGTCGTGTAATGAATTAAAAAACAAATGACTTCGTCTATAAGGGGCCTTGGACAGCAACAATCGAAAGCTATGAAAGATAGCCTACATAGAATGTTTCTGTGTTTGTATGAAGTAATATCGGAAGCTAAATTAACCGATTTGTATAATTAATTATTATTTCACCATTGGAAAGTGTAGTTTCTCTAGATGGACATAATGCTATAATGTTATCACAGTAACTTCTGAGTGAATTGAGGACAGGTAAGATTAAAATAGATTCTTATGCACAGAAAACTTGATAGGCTATTCTGTATATTCGTTTCCTGTATTTCTAAACTAATTTTTATGACAAAATGAGTGGTCTCTGGATCAAAATGATAGCATTTTAATTTGTTAATTCAATTTAAATTAAGTAACGTAATAAACGATTTATTCTTCTATCAAACATGAATGTTCCCTGGATTAAATGTCCTATTTTAATTATATAATTACTTTATATTTATTTCTAACGGGTGCAGCGGAGCGCACGGGTACGGCTAGTAATATAATATAATATAATATAATATAATATAATATAATATAATATAATATAATATAATATAATATAATATAAACATAATAATAAATGTGTAGCCAAAATTTTTCTGTTAATTTTCGCTTTTCCGAAAATAATTGGTAATAACAATTAATAACATGCAAATCAAGATTTTCAGGTATGACTCCCTGTAAAGTTGATTTGAATAATTTCGAGGGAAAAATTGTTCCGGAGCCGGGTATCGAACCCGGGACCTTTGGCTTACGTTAAACCAAAGGTCCCGGGTTCGATACCCGGCTCCGGAACAATTTTTCCCTCGAAATTATTCAAATTAATAACATGTTAAAGGAATTGTCATTGCACCAAATGAGTGGTCTCTGGATCAAAATGATCGCATTTTAATATTTTAAATACAATTTAAATTAAGTAACATATTAAACGATTTATCCTTCTATCAAACACGAATGTTCCCTGGATGAAACGTCCTATTTTAATTATGTAATTACTTTATATTTATTTCTAACGGGTGCAGCGGAGCGCACGGGTACGGCTAGTAATAAATAAAATACTAAAAGGAGCCAGGAACATGCGACAACCTTGTTTACCTAGTTGATTTCTGTTCAATGTTTTATTGTCTTTATTAATAGTCCTCCTTTGTGCTAAAGTATAGACGTTGAACAGCTTTTATGATATGTTATGGAAATCCTCTATTTTGTATAATTTCTCACAGCTCTGTGCTTGACAATCTGTTGAAAACTTTCTCGTAAACTAAGAATATAACGCATGTAGGCTAATTAGGTATCTTATTTTATCATCATCATCATCATCATCATCCTTCACGAATTAGGCCTCTGTAGACCTCTTTCGGCCCCATCTAGCAGTCTTCTTAAAGGTCTTCCTGGTCGACGATGTCCTCTAGGTTTACACTGCATCATAATTTTTGGGATTCTTGAATTTTCCATTCTTCTTACATGATCTAGCCAATTGAATTTGTATCTGCTGATTTTTTCTTCTACTGACTCTACTTCTAATTGTTCTAAAATTTCTTCATTCCTTTTTCGGTCTAAAAGAGTATATCCTGCTGTCCTCCTCAAAAATTTCATTTCCGTTGCTTTGATTCTGTTCACGTCTTTTTTCTTTAATGACCAAATCTCGCTTCCGTATAAAAGGGTGGGTAATGCTGGTGTATTATATATTTTTATTCTTGTAGATTTTTGTACTAATTTAGCTTTTAATGCATTGTTTATTATTCCTAGAATTTGTGTAAATTTGGTAATTTTCTTGTTCACATCTTTTTCATTTTGATAAGATATTTCACAACCCAGATAATTGAAATTTTGCACTTGTTCGAGGCATTGGTTATTGTGTATTATCTTACTTCTGACTGGGTCTTGTCCTAAAAATGCCATTACTTTTAATTTTTGTGCTGAAATTTCCATCCCAAAATCTTTTAATATTTTATTTAATGTATACAATCCTTATATATCTTATTTTATAATAAAATCTATTTTTGTATGTTATAAATTATTTAATGATATATTCGCGAAATTCAGTACTCTTATTCAAATTCCGCGACACTTCTCATCTTGTAGATAATTCAATGTAGATACCTAGTTGAAAATAAAGTGTTATAACCTCAAATGTATTTTTTTAATTTACTGTTTCACTAATCATAATTTCTACAGCTATTGTCAAATGTTTACCCACGAATTTCATATTGCAGGAGGCCAAGGTCATATCGGTAAATGAAATATATTAATTTAGCAACTTAATGGCCGGTTTTTCCAAGTATTGTTAGAAAATTTAACGATTGTTAAAACTCTAAACAGTTTGTTAATTAATAAAATTGTATGTTTTCAACACCAGTTTGGTTTAACAGATTGTTAATTTTAAATGTAGGATTTCGGGCAGTTAACTCGTTTAACAGTTAGTTAAATATGGCCGATGTCTCCACAGCTGTTCGAACAGAAGTTGCGAAATTAATATTTTGCGTCTCTCTGTAGGGAATGTTTAGCATATGACTGGTAATATAATATTTAAAAAATACTTTGGACTGTCTAAATACATCAGTGTTATTTTATTTCTTTCGTATTTCGTATCCATAATAGCAATGAGGAAATACATATAACCTTACTTTGTAATTATTATTCAGCACGTCACCTACAACTTTCATTTGTCAACTGTTTATGGAGCGTGGCCTACTATAACAGGTTGTCATTTTATGCAAGTTTCATGACTCACTCTATAATATAGAATTTAAAGATTAATTTTAGCCAATCAAAAATTGTCTTACATGTGTAGAATCATTACCAACTGCTGTTGAGTAGTTAAAATAGTGCTAATAGACGTTATAGTTAAGTGTTGGTAATCTTAAACAAAATTATGTTGAACAAATGGAAAATACATTAACAAAGCGTTAAAAATAAACAGACTGTTAATTTAACATTCGTTAAGCAAAATTAAACATTGCTTGGACAAACTGGCCATTAATACCTTATTTAATAATAATATAATTACGTTATTTTCTTTTTATTAAATATTTGTTTATTATTATTATTATTATTATTATTATTATTACTATTATTATTCTCGAAATAGTCTTATTCAAATATCACGGGATTCTCATCTCTTTGTAAATTCTCTCGCGCTACCCTCCCGCGAATTATCGACAAGATGAGAATTGTTGTTCATTACTTACGATAATATTTAACCAAAGGCCAGCGCTAATAAATCATTGTTTTCATTCCTTTTAAAAGTTGTTTAGAACACTTTACAAAGTATAAAAATATGTTTTTGTTTACTTCTATGAATATTTAATTCTATTGTATCTTTTCACGTGTCTCAAAAGTAATGTTACTATAGGCCTATTCTTTCTAAAATTATAGTTGTGAGATAGGCTACCCAGCGAACAGGGATTATAAAGAATGGACACTGAGCGAATTTTCCTGTGTTTCGTTTCTCTGTGCGCCGGCATTTAGTTTCACTTTCAAGCGCTAGAGGTTAGTGTAATCGAGCATACGCTAAGATAATAATTGAGTGTAGAGTTGAGACACAGGATCCAAACATCGCCTACCTTATTGCATAATCCAGTAACGCTTTGCTTCAAATAAATTCAAGCTAACAGCTTTTCCTTATTTCTCAGTGGCAAACTAGTTGTAATAATAATTGTTTATATCAGATATAATAAATTATATTATAAAATGATATAATACATTATAAAATTAAGTATCAAATTCGTTTAATATTTGTATGTAATATAATATAATATAATATAATATAATATAATATAATATAATATAATATAATATAATATAATATATAGGTACCGGTATCTATATGGTTTCACTTCTCATAAGAGTTTTGTTTTTCCATTTTCAGTGATATCAAATCATTACATATTTTAATTGTTGTTGGGGTCAACGTCTCAACTCTCATTATAAAGGAACTCTAGAGTCTAGACATTACAGTTAATGACGGATTTATTATTTTAAGGATCCAATTTATTTTATTTGAGTACATAATGTACCTAGATGTATTAATTATATGTGTTATATTTCCGCTGTGTTGACTGCTAGCTGGTGTGATGTCAGCGCCAACTCTAGGGAGAAAGCAGAATCTCACGCTCTAGCTGGCTTGAAGATCATTGAAATCAGTCCGGCTACATCAAAGGTACCGACGCGAAGTGTCCATACTTAATTATCTATACGCTGGCATACCTATGGATCTTTCTCCACTGCCATCTCGATACTACAGGACTGTCCTTGATAACTTATGAACTACCGTACTTAAATCTAACATATGTTCTCATTTAGTATCTAGCGTGCAGTCTACAGCACAGACAACGGCAAATTTTGTTGAACGATAATTTCTTCTCACTTAAGGTCATATTCATGGACATTCTTAGCGCGGGCTTCCGGTGGATGATCAGCGAACTAATGTTTTTCGTATTCATAAACCAGTGTTAGCGATATGATATATGAATCCTGTACAAGTAAACAGTCGATAGCCGGGGCTAGTTTAGCACGCTCGTAGCGCGGGCTAGCGAAATGTCTATGCATAGCACCCTATAACTTTAGTTTCGTGAAACTCAATGCGAAATGTTTCTCAGTTCCTCATTTATTTGCATTACGTTGGTTTCACGAAACTAAAGCTTCTTCCAACCAGTTTTTTAAAACAATTTGTTTCCAACTGACCATCAGTTTGAAAGACGCCTTACAATTTCTGTGCACATGAAAGGTTTGAATATTAAATACAAGTGTAGGTCTACATTAATACAAGCAAATATTAGAGGAACATTTCTGTTCCTTTAATACATTTCTTGATCCGCCAGTTCTATATGGACATTGCCACTTGAAAACTAACTGTGTACGGGCTATTCCATCTCAAATCGACCGAAATATAGAGAAAATTGACCTTAAAATTTCTAAATACAATGAAACTTTTTTTTTTGTATGTAGAGAACTGTGATACAATGCTTTGTGCAAAGTTTGAGGCATCAGAACTTTTAATTTGTCGTATTTTCATAATATTAACAACTTTAAACTGTTGCAACTCCGAAACCCTTTCACCCAATGATCAAAATCATGGTTTATTTTGATGCTGAGAAACTAAAGTTTATGTTGACATATAAACAGATTTTCTTACTTTTTATGGAAATGGAGAAATTTAGATTTTTTCCTCATTAAGACGCCTTTGGCTAGGAAAAAATATTTAAAAAATATATACAGTAGAACCTCTATTATCCGTGGTAATGAAGGGGGTGAGCTGAACGGTTAATCGAAAAAATCGGATAATCCGTACCATAAAAGATTTTCGTAAATTTGGTGAACAATATTTACACTTTCGTAATTCCCTTAGTGGTTTTGCCGCTGTTGCGTGTAATATGCTAGATAGTGGATCAGAAGTTCACTAATTTAA
Source organism: Periplaneta americana (assembly GCF_040183065.1). Taxonomy (NCBI): domain Eukaryota; kingdom Metazoa; phylum Arthropoda; class Insecta; order Blattodea; family Blattidae; genus Periplaneta; species Periplaneta americana. The sequence continues at coordinate 131,246,001 of NC_091133.1, forward strand.
GTCTGGTTATCAACGATGGGTTTTTAAGGGGTAAGGAAATTCCTTGTAATGGCGCTGTGGAAAGATATCAGAATTGTAGGTCTCGTGTTGTAGATTTACGTACTTTCTACACTCCAACCTCGTATTCTTATGCGAGATGAGCCACACTTTATCTTTCCCCAAACCACTCAATTATTGACACTTTTTTTTTTCTCGATTCTTAACACAATTAGTGTTCGTTTAATAACCGTAGAAAATATTTCATATAAAAGTTATACAGTACGACAATTCGAACAATAGACCATACTGTGTAAGGGAAAATGATTGTAATAACCCTCTCTAGGAAAAAAATAACGTGCTAATACAACGTGTAATACTTCATATACTTCTGCATCAAAAAAAAAAAAACGGGAGAAAGACAGACGGTTAATCCAGCAATCGGTTAATAGGGTGACGGATAATCGGGGTTCTACTGTAGTTAGATTCCGCATTGAAAGTACAAATAAACACATATTTTTTACTGATGGTATGTTGATAAGAAAGTATTGAAAATATCAAATAAAGAAAATAAATAGTACGCCCGTGAACTAACCAGCTGACTGTGAGACGGGAGCTTAGCCGGGCCAGGAGACAAACACGTGATGTGTCGTCTAGCAGTCATGGCTATGCTAGCTTTATCACAGGTTTTCATAAACACAGAAGTAAAATGACGCCCAACGCTCGCTTATCTTCAGCTCTCGGCCAGTGCGTGCGGTGCTGCGCCGTTCAAGTCTAGGCGTGTGAAAATAATCTATTTAATATCCTCGAAACTTATTGCCGTACCACTAAGCAAACAATGCCGAATCCCTCTTAATAATGCAAGGTTTTTTCTCAATATTTTTTTTTTTACATTTTTACAAATGGCCAAAAAGCCTAAAAGTAAGTAAAATCAGATTATCTGTCTCTCTGTGTACAATAAAAATAAGGATTACTTCTTATCATAACCTACCAAATGTCAGCTTCAAAATGAGCTCACGTTCAATGTTCTGCAGTAAATGGTTCCAGAGTTCTGAGCGCTGAAAGAGGTTTGTTTTTATAAAATACGCTAAATTTGTCGCTCAATAATACGAAAACCGTTTGACTTTCCATAGTATATTTTTGAAAATGCACTCCCCTCAGCACCTTGTATAAGTAGGGAAAAAATTAGAGTGTAAAAAAATTCGAGGTTTTTTACTCATCGATTTCATATGGAATAGCCCGTACGATTCCAGAGTTTTGGGTGACCCGTTTCTACTTGGTGTAGCCATCCATTGTTTCTGTGTGGCGGGCTGCGGTCGTTCCAGGGGTCTGGGGCTCTGGAGCAGACGACGCTGGAAGGTGATTTGTTTTCCCATTCATTTTGTTTTGTGCAGGAAGGCAGCCGTCATGTCCCACCTCGCTGGGGCCATTTCTTTTGTATCTTGTATTCTTTCTATACCCTAATTTATCTTCGACTGCTTCGCCATCCCTATCCATCGTCACCGCGTCAAATGGCTCCAGACAAACAACTCAGGCTTTCCAGTCAGATCCTCTATGAAAGCATCTTACATATGCGCATCTCACTGATGCTGATGAGGTCCCCCGCATGTCTGGGATACCGGAGAACGCCGGTGACTCAACAGAGGGGTTCATACTTCAGATACCAAGTTCAGTTTGAATATCTCGGGTTCGTGGCTTGTTTTTTACACTTGATTTGTAAGTTATTTAATTAAGGAATGTAGCCAGCGGCGTAGGTTAGGCGGTAGCGCGTTCGCCTCCTACAGAATGAGACTAAACTCGGACGTGAGTTCGAATCCCGATTAACTGGTGTAATTTTTTCGAGATTTCTCCAACTGCAATGTGACTATCAGCTAATGTCATGGTGAACACTTGGACATACTTTGCTAAATGAAACATATACTTGCCTCGAAAACATGACGGCCTCTCTTCTTGGAATTGGTAATCCCTCATAAACCCCCATCCTCTACTCAACCCCTAGCCGCGTGGCAGAAATACAATAGATCCCAGCATTGCCAAATTTAAGTCATTGCTTCTACCTGTTGGGTTTCACCCGTTCTCAGTGTCTTTTTAGACATTTGCCGACGTGTTGTTTTATACCGTTGTGCGCTTCAATATGTCTAATTTATTCCGGCCATGATTAATGAGTGTTGGAGCAGATGATCCGCAGCCAGGCCTCCTGATTCACCTGAAGATCACGACAAGAACAAATAACACCGTCGAAGAAAACAGAATATCTTATTTGCAGAGGAGCGTAGCTAAGAAAATAAAGTGTTAAAATTGTGTCTAACGTTAGAAATTCTATCCATAGAGTAATCGAAAGTTGAGGCAGTTTGATAAGTACAAATCTTAATAAAGTGTTTTTAAAATAAGTTTGTTCATTTTTATACCAATTTTGTTTTAGTAATCATAAATTAAGTTATATTTAAAAAGATAATATAGTCTCGCTGAAAATCGCGGTTCCACGGAACACAGTTTGAAAAACGTTCGCAAATCACAATGACTTCAAGAAATGGCGGCTTGGCTAAGGGTTTATCCCTTGCGCGTGCCTGCAGTTAACTGGTGAAGGGTATGAGGGAAGGTCGTCATGTTTTCGTGCGAAGTACTCTAAAATTTTAAGCATTACACACTAAGTGGTGTGCCACAGGGGTCTATTTTAAGTCCAATCGTGTTCTTGATCATGGTAAATAACCTGTCTGATAATATAGGCTAAGTACTAATTCAATGTTATTCGCAGATGATAAAAAGAAATGGTCTCTGTCCAAATTTTAATGATCATGGGAATATAATGTTCTCATTAATTACTTTATTCATTTATTTCATCCACTCAACAGTATGAATAATTACAGAGTAGAGAATAGTTATAATAACAGTAGTAATATATCTATATTACAGTAGAACCTCTATTATCCGTGGTAATGAAGGGGGTGGGCTGAACGGTTAATCGAAAAAATCGGATAATCCGTACCATAAAAGATTTTCGTAAATTTAGTGAATAATGCTTACACTTTAGTATTTTCCTCCATGATCTTGTATTTAACACGCTATAGGTAGAGAATAAGATGTTCATTAATTTAAGTCTTGCCGTCAACGACGGGTTTTTAAGGATCACCGAAACTCATTGTAATGGTCCTCCGTTGAAAGATAAGATAGCGGAGGTCTCGTGTTGTAAAGTTATAAACTTTATACACTTTATCCTTAATTTTTATTAAATTGCACACAGCTGTAACTCCAGCGTCGTATTCTGATGCGAGGTGAACCACAATTTCTCTTTCCCCAAACCACTCAATGATTTGCACTTTTTTTTTCTATACTTAACACAACATGATTTCTTTTCATACCCGTAGAAGACATTTTATATGTAAGTTATGGGGTCTATAAAGTAAGTTTACAACTCTAACAGTAGACCATACTGTTTAAGGGTAAATACTTGTAATAGCACTCTCTAGAAAAAACGTGCTAATACAGACGTGGACAAATTATTAACAAAATTGACGATTTTTATGATAACTCTGTTTACAAAATTTGACATTTCAGTTTAGACTACAATTGACAATTTTGCATATTTCTATCATTACAGTAGACAGAAATATGCAAAAATGTACACTGTAGTTTAAATTGAAGAGCTTAATTTTGTAAAAATATATAATATAAATCTTCAATTTTGTTAATAATAATTTGTAAATTAGCAAAAATGTCAACTGCAGTCTAAATTGAAGAGTCAAATTTTGTAAAACTATAAAATAAAAATCTTCAGCTTTGCTAATAATTTGAAAATATCAAAAATGTCAACTGTATTCCAAATTGAATCGAATTTTGTAAAAATATATAATAAAAACCTTCAGTTTTGCTAATACTGTAATTTGTAAATATGCAAAAATATCAAATGTAGTCCAAATTGAAGAGTTAAATTTCTAAAAATATACAATACAAATCTTCAATTTTGCTAATAATTTGGAAATACACAAAAATGTTAACTGTAGTCTAAATTGAAGAATCATATTTTGTAAAAATATATAATAAAAATCTTCAATTTTGCTAATAATTTGTCCACGTCTGTATAATGTGCAGTACCTACTTCATATATTTCTGTAGCAAAAATAAAATGAGAGAAAGACAGTCGGATAATCCGCCAATCGGTTAATAGGGTGACGGATAATTGGGGTTCTACTGTATATAATTTGAACTGGCAATGGAAATTACGGGAAAACGGTTGAACGTATTTTCATGAATGAACCGTCATTTTGAAACTTGGCATCCAAGGATTTTCAGAAAAATATTAAATTTCAGTGAAGCGTTAGTTTTTCTACATAACTTTCCTGTTTTCCAAAATCCATGTTTCGTCAGTTTTGAGAACTAATTGCATTTCAGAATAAAACAAAACACACACTACAATAAACAATAAAAATTTCAAATTTCAGTATCTCCTCCCCTTAGAAGCAAAAGCTTAATATGTAAGAGTAAAGGAAAAAATTTCTCGCCTAAAATGCGGTCTCTAGTAACGATAATCATTAAATTTATAAATGCAAATGAATGGAATACTAGATAATAACCGAGGGTATTCGACTGCCCTTGTACCTTCAGAGCTGCAGTAACAGATGTTAGCCTGCTTAGGTTGGCAGCGCTGTGCTGTTTATATTAAAGACTGTTTCGATTATTAGCGGGGAGCGGAAGAATCCTCGACTGTGTAACCGACAGATGCGAATATGAACACAGCTGTGATGTGATGATAATTTCATCTCTCCCCGGGCGCCACGCACAGTGTTTGTCAGGTAACGACGGATGAACCTGAAGGTTCACAATTGAGTGTGTTGGTCCCCGAGCGCCATTCAAATTACAGAGCCTAAAATAGGACCAGGAATGCTGTGTAATTATTACCTAATAAAAAGTTTGTCAGTAAATTAAACGTTAATTAACTGAATCGACATCACAGTGTGAAAACTCAAGATTCCGCGATCTCCATATCGGCTGATAGATTTCCATAAATTGATCAAAACGGAAAGGTTGGTGAGATTTACAATTGGGCTTTAACAACATATATCAACATACTCGTATGATTGATTATTTATTCCGTCAATATGGCTTAAGCAATGAATTACATATGAAAGAAAACTATTGATGTATTACATCCTATTTTATCTTGATACTAACGTTTTCGCCCCTAGTGACGCCTCTTCAGGTACAAGATATAAGTATAATATAAAATCAATTACAAGCAAGTTTTACATTTGGAAATTCCATGACTAGACTAAAATATGACATGGTGACATTATTATCCATACCAACATTAAATGTCCTGTCAAAATGTTAAAAACAAATTTAATTTAAAACAATGTGAATTTACATAGTTATATAAAATAGATCCCCTTGTATGGATATCTAAAATATATTTTTGCCAATAAGGTGATGATCACAATAAAATCAATAAAAATACTAAAAATATACAGAATTAAAACCTATAATGTGGAGTCATAAAAGCGTGTATAACTAATTTCATGGAGCGAGTGGAATTCTCGTTAAATGTTCATGCTCCATGAAATTAGTTATACACGCTTTTATGACTCCACATTTCATAATATAAGGTTTTAATTCTGTATATTTTTAGTGTTTTTATAGATTTTATTGTGATCATCACCTTATTGGCAACAATATATTTGAGATATCCATACAAGGGGAGCATTTGAAACTATCGACATTGATATTCTTATTGCAAAGCTGAAAATGTTGCATTTGTCAGACACGGCAATCATGTGGATGGAGTCTTACCTTCGCGATCGCCATCAATGTGTGTCTCACAATAATCGGTTTTCTTCATGGCGAGACGTGAAGGCAGGAATCCCTCAAGGATCTGTACTAGGGCCTCTATTTTTCGCTATTTACATTAACGACATCTCTACTGCCCTTAGACATTGTCAGCATCATTTCTATGCAGATGATCTTCAGATATATATATATATATATATATATACATTCACGACCAAACTCGCTTAATGATAGCCTATCAAAATTAAATCATGATCTTACGTTAATTAGCAGCTGGGCTAGAAAATGCGGACTGAACCTTAATCCCGGGAAAACGCAAGTAATTCTACTAGGACATCAAAGATTACTATCTTCCATCAGCATTAATACACTCTTGCCAGTGACTTTAAATAATATTATAATACCATTCAGTACTACGGTTAAAAACTTAGGTTTCCATTTCGACTCGAATCTCAGCTGGAATGCACAGGTAAAGTATGTCTGTAAGAAAACTTTCTCAATCTTGCATTCTCTGAAAAGACTGAAAAATTTCTTTCCTTCTAAACTGAAACAGATCTTGATACAGACCCTGGTGATGCCTTACTTTGACTATTGCGACGTTTTGTATAGTGATCTTAGTGTTGAATTGTCATTGAGGCTTCAGCGTGTTCATAATGCTTGTGTTCGTTTCGTTTTTAACAGCCGTCGCTATGATCATGTCTCCGAGTATTTCTTTCAATTATCTTGGCTTCGTTTACGGGAGAGACGTTCAGTTCATTCACTCTGTTTGCTGTATCAGATTCTAAATAATTCCACACCTATTTACCTAGTTCCTCGCTTCACACTTTTAGCATCCCACCACAACCGTGATACACGTTCACAGCATAACCATGTTCTATCAATTCCATTCCATCAAACATCTCTCTACTCTGCTTCCTTCACAATACACACAGCCCGTTCCTGGAATTCCTTGTCACAGGAAATCAGGAGCAGTCAGAGTCTAAAATCTTTTAAGCACACTCTACTTAGAAATGTCTTTAATGAACAGAACTAGACTCTTGCGGAAGTTTCTAAATAGTCTTAAATGACCAAGTTATTTTTTTCTCCTCTCTCTCTTCTTCTTCTTTTTTTCTCTTTTCATTTTTTATTATCTTCATATATTACTTAATCATTTGTGTTTGTATACCATTTAGTAGGACTTTGCTAATCAACATTTTATGTCTTGTCACCCATATGTATTCTCCAATTAGTATATTAACTGAATAATATATCTCAAGTGAATTAATCGTCCAATTTGGATCGGGCATTTTAGGTCTTATAAATTGTGTGTTTGTGCGTGTGTGTATTTCCCTTATGTTATGTAACTGACTTTGATTATGTGTAATTTTCTACTTTATTTTATATATTATGTAACTGATCTTGTCTATTGTAATTTCCTTCTATATTTTATGTAATTTCTAAGGTATTTTCTTTTGTGTTGTTTTGTAATCAAATTTTGTATCTCGTGTATATTATTGAAACCTGGTTGAGTGGAAGAGAAGGCCTCATGGCCTTAACTCTGCCAGGCAAAATAAACCTACTACTACTACTTTATATAGCTATGTAAATTCACATTGCTTTAAATTAAATTTGTTTTTAACATTTCGACAGGACATTTAATGTTGGTATGGATAATAATGTCACCATGTCATATTTTATTCTAGTCATGGCATTTCCAAATGTGAAACTTGTTCGTAATTGATTTTAGATGATACTTATATCTTGTGCCTGAAGATGCCCCACTAGGGGCGAAAACGTTAGTATCAAGATAAAATAGGATGTAGCCTAATACATCAATAGTATTCTTTCATATGTAATTCATTGCTTAAGCCATTGCCGGAATAAATAATCAATCATATGTTGATATATGTTGTTAACACGAGGCTTAGCTGAACATTTCCTAACATGAATTGTAAATTAAAATTGGGCTTTAGTTTTCTTGAGTACTTCGGTTTTACGAAACATTGATTCCATCATTGCTCCATTATCATTAAAAAATCATTATGAGAACAGTTACTTTTAGTTCTAACCTCTGTTATGTAGACATATAAGTTGTCATAAAGTGTAAATTAAAATTAAGGTGACATGTAACATTAATTTTTTTTAAGGTGACATGTATTTATTTTAGCTTGAAGAGTTACTCCCTTGGTTTGAATTGTAAATTATTTAAAAATAGCGTGTAAGAGGGTCTTAGACTAGAAATGTTTAGTTTAAATGTAGTTCTGTTTATAAGTATGCATAAGGGTGTAATTATCTGTCTTATTTGAACTGTTGTATCAGTGAAGCGAGGTGAGTCAGTGAAGTTATGGTTTTACAGTGCAGTGAACAGTTCCGATCAGTGATAATTTATAGCGTCAATGAAATGTCTTCTATAGTGTCAGTGAAATGTGTCCTAAAGTGTCAATGAAATGCGTCATAGTGCCACTACAGTGAGTGAGATGAGAGTAAAGTGAAAGACTATTGAAACTTATGTAGAGCCTATACATATGTAGGTTGTATTGTAAATTTAGGTTCTCTTATTAATTAGGTTATTTTATGTATTACTATTAATTGTAATTATTGTGTTAAATTGTATTGTGTATTCTTATTGTATTGTTTACATAATTGTATTGTGTATTGTATAATTATATTGTGTATTGTATAATTTATTGTGTATTGTAATTTTATTGTGTATTGTTTATATTGTGTATACCACTGCCACCGGGTGCTTGCCCACATATACATTATTGATTAATAGTTTTTTGCCCAGGGAGTTTCTTCATTGCAATTCCAGCATTCCAGAATCTTCCATCTTTCTCGCCTTCCTCCCAGTCTCCGTATGTGATCCTTATATCTTAATGTTGTCTATCACCTGATTTCTTATTTTGCCCCGAACTTTCCTCCCGTGCAACTTTCAGTAGGAAGTTTAATCTTAACCAGTAACCGAGCTAATCCTATTTTCTCTTCCTAATTAGTTTCAGCATTATTATTTGTTCATCCATTCTTTCCAACACATTAAGTATATTAATTTCTAACTCTGTCTGTCCATTTCACACGCTCCATCCTTTACCATATCCACATTTCAAATGCTTCCAATCGCTTCTCTCCACTTCGTCGCAATGTCCATGTTCCTGCCCCATTCAATGCCACACTCCACACAGAACACTTCACTAGTTCCTTCTTTAGTTCTTTTTTCCAGAGGTCTGCAGAAGATGCTCCTTTTTCTATTAAAAGCTTCCTTTGTCATTGCTATCCTCCTTTTGACTTCTTGACAGCAGCTCATGTTATTACTTATAGTACACTCCAAGTATTTGAAGCTGTCCACTTGCTCCATTAACTACTTCGATGACAGTGAAGTTGCATAACAAAGTTACTGATTTTACCAGAAAACGCACTCGATTGTGCACTAATGCCAGTCGGAACAGCTCAGATGGCATAGCAACATTGTTACTAATGTCAGTCGGCCAGATTGTGTGGTAAACTGAGAAATTATGTTGGCTGGACCCGCCTGAATGTGGGAATGTTCTGTAAAGTCTGGTATGTTAGGAACTTCATATTATCTGGTGTTGGAAATCTAGTCATCTCATTACTGCCTGCTAGGAGTTATGTACATAAATCCAATCTAGCAAATAAGCACAGTACATTTAGAGGCCCACTAAGAGATCTACAGGCCCACTTTATTAGGTACGGTACCTGATTTAGCCTACTGTATCTTGAAGGTAGACTGGCGTGATTTGTTGACAAACCAGTTTTGAATGTATTCTGTTGGGTCAAAGGTGTTAACAGATGGTCCATTCATGCTAATAGTCGTTCAATTTTTTCATGTTTAAAATATTAGCGTGCATCTGTGAGTAGATTTTATTTCATTAATACAACTAAAACCAAGTTTACACGGAACTGTAGACAATGACACTGTTGCAACACTACAAACCTTGAAACGTGAAGCTGACTTAAACAACTTTGTACAATGTTTCAAAAGGTAAGTCTTTGCACAGTGCTATTTTCAACTCAGACAGTCATCAAGCAAATGATCTTCACTGAATTTTGAAAAGGAATCTCTTTGAAATGTTTTGCCAATTCCGGCATAGGTTGCAGCAGCCAAATTACTCTTCAAGGAACGATCACTCATATAAATTGAAGGGCTGATAGGAAAAACAACCCATGTCAAAAAACACTTTTTTCAGAGGAGCGAAAAAACATTATATCTCGTTATGTAAAAAGGATAAGAAACTTAAAGTATAGGTATAAATATCCCAATGCTTTATAAATATATTGCTTGTATTTTAAGCATACACAGATGCCACATGATTTTAGCTTTCCATTAGTACCAATATCTCATTTTCGGCTAAAACTGACATGGGTTGTTTTTCCTATCAACCCTTCAATTGAGGGAAAGAAGACAGAGGACGGACACGGGAAAGTTTTCTTTCCTCAATCGTACTATCAGGGACTGCAATGCTTTACCTGCAGACTTACTAAAGGCTTTACCAATAACCAAAATAGTACATTATGCAACGAGCCTATAATGGTAGTAATTAAGATGCGAGTATGTTTATGAAACGAGCGCAAGCTCGTTTCATAATTTTCATACGAGCGTCTTAATTATCATTATAGTCAAGTTTCATACGACTTTTTATGCTTGACCATATTGATTTTTTCCGGCAATTAGTGAAATGAATTTGCGGGAATGTGCTTAGTGAAAGGCTGGAAGATGACGGTGAATTGATGTTAATTTGTGTGTTGTTTTTTTCGACTGAGTTTAATATTGTCTAAACTCGCGCTAGTTGTCTTTCGATTGCATATCCGAGAATAATCGATACTTGCGCTTTCATATTGCTACAATGGTATTTTCTGATCGGTGGAACACCTGAACTTCAATGAATAGGTGTACTTTAATGAGGTCCATTAAAGGGCTGCTACCAGGTGTATAATTACTACATTTCGGCATGGTCGAGCATAAATGTATTTAAAAATAGGCTTAAGGACTTTACTAATAGACGGTACTATATTACACACACTATTTAAAGAGTGTAATTGATATTTTGTTATTTGAAGTGTTCTATCAGTGAGGAAGTGTGTTGTGTCAGTGAAGTGTGTAGTGTCAGTGAAGTCTATTGTGCAAGTGAAGTGTGTTTGTGTCAGTGAAGTGGCTGTGCAAAGTATTTGAACAGTGAAATGGTTTTGAAGTGTTAGTGAAATCAGATAGAATCAGTGCAGTGAGTGAGTTGACAGCGAAATAAGTGTAGTGCCGAAAGGTACTTGTGCAGGTATAAACCTGTCACACTCGTGGGTCTTAGTTCGAACTTAGGGTTAAGATACAAATTAGATTTACTTTAAATGTTATTTTAAGTGATCATGCTTCATTTAATTTAGGATGCTCCTTCTTCTTCTCCTTCTTCTTCTTCTTCTTATTAATTATTGTTTTTTATTAGTTGTGTTTATTATTAATTGTCATTATTGAGTATAATTAGTTACCACTGTCACCAAGTATATATACCCATTTGCAGTGTGAATAAATACATACATACATTTCTTTATTTCCAGCTTCAGCCAAATGCTGGCCAACTGGTCTTTTTTTGTGTCACAAACTTACAAGTTTGACAAAACAGAAGATGTATTAGTAAATATTCTTTTCAGACTAGATATGCCCGTTGTTACTCATATTCATACGATGTTTGTTCTCACAGTGATACACAGAGGTGCAGACGGCTGTCACACACTGGTTCCGATCCCAGGCCGCAGATTCTACGACACAGAATACAAAAGTTGATCCCACTGCGTGACAAATGTCTCAATTCCGGTGGGAAATATGTTGGAAAATATCTCAACAATTGCTGTATCTGTTCCAATAAATCTTTCCATGAAATTGTGTTTTCTTTCTCTAAACGACCTCAGGGAACTTACTTTCTGGACGAGTATCCCCTTACCGGTCCACTATATATCGCTGAAAGAAATGCTCTAAGTATGCTGTAAGAACATATGCGTAATATATGAGAAAACGTAATAGCCATCGCAAAATGATACAAAGTTTAAAAAATTGGAAATATTCATTAGCTTACATAACGTAAATTTTTCGGCGATTTTCTTCTAGGGGCCTTGTTATTGGTGTCTTAGAAGCCCGCGGAAATAATTTAGATGCTGAGGCGTGTGGACGTGTTCTTATTTGCAAGGTAAATCTATCAAATAAGGTCTCAGAACAGAAGGACTTTCATGTGTCTCTTGATGCATGTGCACAAGTATACGTACATGGGTCATTTGCAGAATTTATATAACAAATGATGTCCATCAATTCTTACCCTTCCCATTATTGCATTGTATTGTATTGTATTGTATTGTATTTATTAACATTCCATGGTATTCATACATGCTTACAGCTAGAATATGGAACAAGTCAAAAAACTTAATACTATTATAAAATCTTAATTTACAGTCACAGTCTAGATGAAATATATACAGACGAGATTTACAATATAGTCTACTAGTACAACACATAGTTTTCGTATCAATTTCATGAAGTGTTATTGAATGTCATGAATTCACCTACATAATAGAAGGCGTGAGAAATTAGGTACTTCTTTAATTTGGCCCTAAATAATTTTATGTTTTGAGTTTCATTTTTTATATCGATAGGGAGTCTATTAAAAATTTTTACTGCCATATAACGCACTCCTTTTTGATAGCACGATAGACTTGCCGAAGGAGTATGAAAGTCATTTTTTTGACGTGTATTTATGCTATGAACTGTTTAATTAGTTAAAAAGTTTTCACGATTACATACGGGGAAGACTATTAATGAAAAGATATACTGACAAGCCATGATAGAGTTATAAATTCCTAACAGTGAGTAGTTTCAATACTAATGTAGTAAACGTCACAAGAATTATTTCCTTCATGTGAAATATTTCACGAGAATAAAATAAAATTCTCATAGTGACAGCTAAAATGCCGTGTCCATACTAGGCCTACTTAAGTTTTTAAAATGGAGCATGATTATGTCCAGATAAAGGTTTGTTTAATTATGTAATTGAGAAAAAATTAAAGAAACATTTGATATTATCATAACTTCTTCATTTATGTCTGAGTTTATATTTCCTTAAACATGATTACATAATTACTCTAGTCCAGTAAGTCAGTCAGGTCTGTTACATCATTCTGTTCCTATGGATACACAGTTGAAAAAGAAATTGCACAGATCTAAGCACAAGCCAAGATGATGCACAAAGACCCATTTTGATTGTACTGCTATGTTCACCCATTTTGATTTGGCGAGTTTGTGTGTCATACTCTTGCTTTATGTTTTAGTCTAAGCGTGCATTTTTATTCTGTCAGATCTGTTTGTGTTGTGTTTTCCACAAATAACAACATATAAAGTCAAGATCAAGAGGACATAATAGTACACGTGTCCAGTAGTTAAGTTGCTATTTTGAAGATTTTTAAGCAAAAACATTTTAGGTTAGCACACGCTTATTTGCTTTGTGAAGTCTGTTACCTGTCAGATCTGTTACTCCGCCATGTCTGTTACATCATTCAAAACAGTGCTGTAAAGCAAGGTGAGTGTACAGTGGCTGATTACTATGGCAGAGACATTGCACTATATTAATACATGCAGAATATGCACTAAATAGTACTTTAATTTTGACGTTCTCAATCGTCCATTTGTTCAGGGGCGGCCCGTCCCTATGTGCTACAGTGCTACAGCACAATGATAATTTTTGCTCAAATAAAGTGTTTGCAATACCATAGTATTTGATCTGCCATTTGACAATTTCCCGTTGTTATGTTCATGACGCGTTATAGAGGGTTTAGTCTTCGCTCTTCGCTCTTTGGTGCCTCAGGGGGTTCGTTGTGCTACTCAAAACTTACATGAGAATGTAGACAGTTAATGCGCATGTGCGAAGCTGAAATAACTGCTCTGATTGGCTATTTTTACGCGGGGAAGTGCTGTAGTCAGCTTCAGCACAACACAGCTTGGAGATTGCAAAAGTAAAGCGTAAGGAAAGAATGCTTGTTTGTGGAGGAACTCGGAACTATGTACAAAGTATTTGGTAATTCAAATGTTCGACTGCTGCTGCCATCTACCAGTTTTTTGAGGTACCTCCTGAATTAATCAGCAAGGGACGGAAAATTGAATCCCAGAAAATTCATGCCAAGGAGGTATGTAACCGTATAATTCAGGAAACTACTCATCGTTTCCAATCTTTAAGCTACCTAGACGCAACAAAATTGTTAAACAGCGAATTTTTGACAATTTTTTGCATAATTTTCGTGAACGCGAACTTGAAGTTGCTGTCAATAGCTATACTGTACTGAAAAAAAGAATGTTAAAGACACAACTTGGAGTTCTATACGGAAGATCCGACTTCCGAAATATAGATGGCTGTTCAATTGTTACAAAACATAGTCTCCAACAATTCACGGGATCCATTCTGTGAAGTAACGAAGTTGTTAAATATTTTGGTTACAACACCAATGACCACTGCTGATCCAGAAAGATGTTTTTCTTGCTTGAAACACATAAAAACGTTTTTAAGGAACACTATGTCCCAGGATCACCTCACTGCTCTTGCAATACTGTCAATAGAAAAGAGTATAATGTCCAGGATGGAGGGATTTAACGTTTAACACCAGGGTAATTGACAACTTCTGCAGTAGGAAGGAACTCCATATTTCGTCACTAGGCGAGTCTCAAATTAAGATAAATGCATATAAGTGTATACAGTAGGCCGATATAGAGAATGTAGCACACTCATTATTTTGACCACCAGCCGCTACTGCATTTGTTATACAAATTTTGCAAATGACCCACATACAAACACAAACTATCGCTTGTTTTCTCAATAATTTGTAGTTTTTTTGTTTCAGAGTCAACACGTATGAGAGATATGATTTATTGGGATCGAACAAAAATTCTATCTACATGGACAACCCTGAATTTCAGTAGTGGCGGGCAGACAAGGAAGAAATGCAGAGTGACAGAGATTGAGCAGAGAGCAAGCCACCGCGCGGCAAATAATATATAGTTCACAATCTTTCCATCGCGGTCCAATTTGTTTTGGCCACACAGGGCAGTGGGATCGATCGCCCCTAAATTACGACCATTAATTACACGCTATCGACTCCACTGATTTCAGTAAACAGACCGCCACCTCCCTTGAAAACTTGCCGCTATTTTTCTGAATAGCGATCAAACTGGAGAAGGAAATACGTATGTTACTGCACAGTAGAAAGTCGTTGGACGCTCGCCGTCGCATTGGTACCCTCGTTTGCAAGAATTTTCCATTCAGTCTCAAAATTAATTTCATTGCCCAACGTCAGACTCAACATTGGGACTGAGTTTATACAGGAAAAATGGTCAAAACACCATTTTTGGGTTTTTGTATGAAAATACTCCTGGGCTCTTAGAAAGTTGACAGTAAGCGGGTTTTTTTGCCTCTACTTCTTCCTTGAGTTTTAAGAGCGATTTTATCTAGGTCAACTAAATATTGTAATGAAAGACAGTTCAAGCTTCAAATTGAAACTTGGCTACAAAATAATTTTTTACAAGTTTTATGTTTAGATTTAAATTTTATTTAATAATAGCATATACATAAAAACGTTACATTAAAACACCCCGAAAGAGCAAAGCTCGTGTTCGGGGACAGTTCCGTTACGTAGATATACATAGAATAACTCTTCTCGGGTTCTCAGCCAGGTGAGTTGGAGATTAGATTCCAAGCTTTCGGCGGCTAGCTCTGCCATCTTCTTCATCCCTGAAGAAGATGGCAGAGCTAGCCGTCGAAAGCTTGGAATCTAATCTCCAACTCACCTGGCTGAGAACCCGAAGAAGAGTTATTCCATATCAAACGCCGGGAAAGCCTCAAGTCATACACAGATGTACATACTTTATAGACACAATACTTAAGAAAAAAGGTCACATAAAGATGATGATAATAATAAAGTTAGTAATAATATTACTAGTAATAACTGAGTGAAAAAAAGAGACGATGTTGAGATTGGTGGATTAATATTAAATTATTATTAGTAGTATAATTATTACAGGTCAAACCAAACACTGGGCATTAATGTTGATATTGATAATGATGATGATGATGATGATGACGATGATGATGATATCGTGGAGATGTGGAACAAACAAAAATGTTAGTAAATAAATTAATGTTTGACAATGTTATAACAGTGTTTAATGGAAAACAATCACTTCAGATTGATCTGAAGTGATTGGCTACAGTAAAACGCAAATGAAGTGAAGTCGAAAGAACATTCCACGAACGCTGTCACTCGCGATGGCGCTGAGGAAGGCATAATCCTAACCGAAACTAAATTTAAACACAGCAGAATATCCGATTTGAGGACAGTTCAAAGCGACTTCAAGTAACAGCGATTATCAACTCACGTTAGCTTGGAGAATTTCAGCCGCTGGGAACAGAAACGAGGGAAGTAAGTCGGTTGTTGTGGATTACGAGGCTGCAAATGCGTTAATACGGCTTTATATGCCTTTGCGAGATGTTGCCTCTTCCGCTTTAGGAGCAAGAGAGGTGGCAAGAAAATAATGACACCACACTTAGAAAAGTTGCGGAGTTTTCCAAAGCTCAAAAGAGATTGAATGTACATGCAGAGTTCGAATCAAGTAGATTTTTTATCATGTGGAGTCAGGAATAAAGACCTGCCTCCTTATTAAATTAGTCTGGTTGGTCGGATCGGATGGGGAATGCGGATGAAGGTGTAAGTTGTCTGAAGCTGACGGTAGAGGGCTAAGACAAAAGAGACGGAGAGGGGGTACGAGGGGTGAAACAAAAAGACTGCGAAGTTTATCCGCTCACGAGAAAGCACAGGGAGTTCTCGCTCCAGGAGTCTAGAGTCACAAGCCGTGCATAATTCGCGGGAAATCAACATTTTTAACTTAAATCTTTATATATACATTTGTTTATATATTTACTTATTTTATTTATTAATTATCTTATTTATTTATTTAATTGTCTATAGCAGAGCAAAGTCCAAATTCCAATACCCAGTACAAAATCATAGTCACTTATGTCAAGAGATGGAAAGCATTAAAAACAATAATGAAAAGGAGATCAATACAGATATACTTACTTACATATGGCTTTTAAGAAACTTGCAGTTCATTGCCGCCCTCACATAAGCCCGCCATCAGTCCCTATCCTGTGCAAGATTAATCCAGTCTCTATCATCATATCCCACCTCCCTCAAATCCATTTTAATATTAACCTCCTATCTACGTCTCGGCCTCCTCAAAGGTCTTTTTCCCTCCTGTCTCCCAACTAACATTCTATATGCATTTCTGGATTCGCCCATACATGCCCTGCCCATCTCAAACGTCTGGATTTAATGTTCCTAATTATGTCAGGTGAAGAATACAATGCGTGCAGTTCTGTGCTGTGCAACTTTCTCTATTCACCTGTAACTTCATCTCTCTTAGCCCCAAATATTTTCCTAATAACCTTATTCTCAAACACCCTTAATCTCTGTTCCTCTCTCAAAGTGAGAGTCCAAGTTTCACAACCATACAGAACAACCGGTAATATAACTGTTTTATAAATTCTAACTTTCAGACTTTTTGACAGCAGACTAGAAGACAAAAGTTTACCAACCGAATAATAACAGGCATTTCCCACATTTATTCTTCGTTTAACTTCCACCCGAGTGTCATTTATGTTTGTTACTGTTGCTCCAAGAGATTTAAATTTTTCCACCTCTTCGACAGATAAATCTCCAATTTTTATAGTTCCATTTCGTACAATATTCTGGTCACGAGACATAATCATATACTTAGTCTTTTCGGGATTTATACTTCAAAACCTATCGCTTTACTTGCTTCAAGTAAAATTTCCGTGTTTTCCCTAATCGTTTGTGGATTTTCTCCTAACATATTCACGTCATCCGCATAAACAAGAACCCTGTCTGTTATCCTGTACTTTCCTAATGGCATAATCTAGAGCGAAGTTAAAAAGTAAAGGTGATATTGCATCTCCTTGCTTTAGCCCGCAGTGAATTGGAAACGCATCAGATAGAAACTGGGACGCTTTTCACATGACACCAGCGTTGAAAAGCAGGATTTCTAAATTAAATTTTATGGTATATAAATATATTTAGAGGCAGGATTTCTAGGGTCTGTCGATATTCCACTACGTTATCCATATCACCGGCATAGAAAACTATTTCGAATTATTGCACTGCATGGAATACCTACAAGAAATCTTCGGAATATTGGCATACTTGAATAGAATTGCGTCGATACCTGATAAAATGTACCCAAACAAGGCCGGGACAAACTGCATGGCAACGACACTAAACATGGCATTTGCCTCAGGCTAACCAAGCTGGGTTACCACTAGGGAATTCTTTGTTTAACATCGTATTCAAAACTGAATTAGTTAATTGCATTAGGCAATTCGCCCCTGAGGCATGCATGTGGCGTGTATATAACCTTTCACTGGAAAAATAACTGCGATCAAATTGAAACTGTGCAGCATAAATAGCTCAGAAACTATTGGAAACAGATTCCACGAATTATATTCCCTTGCAAGTGAAACATTTGCTTTTATCAAACAGCTGAGACAACTTTACTAGACAAACGGTGAAACTAAAATCAATCAACTGAAAGCAGAATGCGCAATCTTATAAATTACAACAGTAGGTATCAATGTGTGTGATATATTTTAATATTGTTTCCGGTTTTCTACACATTAACGCATTTCACCATCATACCCATACAGGGCACGTTTTGCAGGCCTATCGCCATAATTGATATGATTACAGATGAGAAGAGATGGTGAAGGGTTGAATAGGATTTGGAAACAGTCACAATGTGTTTCTTTAAATTTCTACTATCCCAATCATCGCCTGGAAGAACGATGAAGTCCACACCTGTGGAGTAACGGTTAGCGCGTCTGGCCGCGAAACCAGGTGGCCCGGGTTCGATTCCCGGCCGGGGCAAGTTACCTGGTTGAGGTTTTTTTTCGGGGTTTTCCCTCAACCCAATATGAGCAAATGCTGGGTAACTTTCGGTGTTGGACCTCGGGATCATTTCACCGGCATTATCACTTTCATCTCATTCAGACGCTAAATAACCTAAGCTGTTGATAAAGCGTCGTAAAATAATCTACTAAAAAAAAGAACGATGAACTCCAAATAAATTATGATAGTCGATCTCTGAAATCAAACCCCGAACTACCCGAATAGGTCACCGGGGTAGCTCAGTCGGTTGAGGCGTTTGCCAGCCGATCAGGAGTTTTGCTCGGACGTGGGTTCGATTCCCGCTTGGGCTGATTACCTAGCAGGGTTTATTCCAAGGTTTTCAACTGTAAGGCGAATGTCAGATAACGTATGGCGAATCCTCGGCCTCATCTCGGCAAATACCACCTTGCTATCACAAATTCCATCGACGCTAAATAACCGAGTAGTTGATACCGCGTCGTTAGATAACGAAGTAAATAACTATCTGAACACAAGGCAAGAATGGTAACGAAGTATTTTAACTGATATAAAAAGTATTAATATTCAAATTTATAAATTACGGTAGCAAGAAGAAAGTGACGTTGTCAAGAAACGATGATTATTGCGATGCATGTAAACGAACTCTTACGTCATTTGACAAGCTGAGTGGGCTGACGTCACAGCAGCTTGAGATTCTTACTACATCCCGAATAAGTATGAAACAAAAGGTAGTTGCCTCATCTCGTATAACGATCAATAAAATGAATCGTAACAAAATCTAATGCATTGTAAGCCAATATAACATAATGAAATCTACTGAACATAAATGTAATCAAATCTAATGCAGTCTAAACAAATGTAATGAAATCTACTAAACAGAAACGTAGCCAAATCTAATGCATTGTTAAACAATATAATGTAATGAAATCTACTGAACATAAATGTAACCAAATCTAATGCAGTCTAAACCAATGTAATGAAATCTACTAAACAGAAATGTAACCAAATCTAATGCATTGTTAACCAATATAATGTAATGAAATCTACTAAACAGAAATGTAACCAAATCTAATGCAGTCTAAACCAATGTAATGAAATCTACTAAACAGAAATGTAACCAAATCTAATGCATTGTTAACCAATATAATGTAATGAAATCTACTAAACAGAAATGTAACCAAATCTAATGCAGTCTAAACCAATGTAATGAAATCTACTAAACAGAAATGTAACCAAATCTAATGCATTGTTAACCAATATAATGTAATGAAATCTACTAAACAGAAATGTAACCAAATCTAATGCAGTCTAAACCAATGTAATGAAATCTACTGAACATAAATGTAACCAAATCTAATGCAGTCTAAACCAATGTAATGAAATCTACTAAACAGAAATGTAACCAAATCTAATGCATTGTTAACCAATATAATGTAATGAAATCTACTAAACAGAAATGTAACCAAATCTAATGCATTGTTAACCAATATAATGTAATGAAATTTACTGAACAGAAATGTAACCAAATCTAATGCATTGTTAACCAATATAATGTAATGAAATGTACTGAAAAGCAATGCTAACCAATATAATGTAATTGAATCTACTGAAATTTAATACAACCAAATAAAATGCACTGTAATCCAATATAATGCTGCCAAATCTCATGCATTGTAATGCAAAGCATTTAACAATGCAATATGATATAATGAATCCAGACTTTTCAGATGGGCAGGGCAAGTAGCACGCATGGGCGAATCCAGAAATGGATATAGTGTTAGTTGGGAGGCCGGAGGGAAAAATACATTTGAGGAGGCCGAGACGTAAATGGAAGGATAATATAAAAATGGATTTGACGGAGGTGGAATATAATGGTAGAGACTGTATTAATCTTGCTCAGGATAGGGACTGATGGCGGGCGGCATTGAACTTCCGGGTTCATTAAAAGCCATTTGTAAGTAAGTACAGTAAGTAATATGATATAATGAAATCTATTGTAATGTAATAAAATCCAAAATGGTGTAGTGTAATGTAATGTAAAACAATGCGATCTAAACTCCAGTGCAATGCATTCTCATGGACTGCTATGTTACTTTCATGACTTTCTTGATTACGGACCCAATACGTAGCCCGTAGTCCCGGAACTTTGGACGTATCTGCATCATAGCAAGGTGTTGAAAGCCATATCCATCCAATGTAGTGTAGGTACACTATAATGTAATCTTTCCTATCTGCCTAAATTCTAATTCTAATTTATTCACAATTTACATCTATACTAATAATAAATCTGTAGCCGAAATTTTTCTGGTAATTTTCGACTTTCCAAAAATAATTGCTCCTAACATATACAATTAACCACCCTGAAACCGAAAATCGTTTTTTTTTTAATTTCTGTTTGTATGTCTGTCTGTCTGTATGTATGTTTGTTACCTTTTCACGCGATAATGGCTGAACGGATTTCGATGAACATTGGAATATAAATTAAGTTCGTTGTAACTTAGATTTTAGGCTATATGGCATTCAAAATACATTATTTAAAAGGGGGGTTATAAGGGGGTCTGAATTAAATAAATCGAAATAGCTCGCTTATTATTGATTTTTATAAAAAATGTTACATAACAAACGTTTCTTTAACAATAATTTCCGATAAGTTTTATTCCTTGAAAAATGTTGATAGGACTGATATTTAATGAGATAAATGAGTTTTAAAATTAAAATAACTGCCATCTAAGGCCGTGTAATGAAATAAAAAACAAATGACTTCGTCTATAAGGGGCCTTGGACAGCAACAATCGAAAGCTATGAAAGATAGCCTACAGATAATGTTTCTGTGTTTGTATGAAGTAATATCAGAAGCTAAAATAACAGATTTGTATAATTAATTATTAATTCACCATTGGAAAGTGTAGTTTCTATAGATGAACATAATGCTATAATGTTATTACAGTAACTTCTGGGTGAATTGAGGATAGGTAAGATTAAAATAGCTTCTTATGCACAGAAAACTTGATAGGCTATTCTGTACATTCGTTTCCTGTATTTCCTAAAATAATTTTTATGACCAAATGAGTGGTCTCTGGATAAAAATGATCGCATTTTAATTATGCAAATACAATTTAAATTAAGTAACATATTAAACGATTTATCCTTCTATCAAACACGAATGTTCCCTGGATCAAATGTCCTATTTTAATTATGTAATTACTTTATATTTATTTCTAACGGGTGCAGCGGAGCGCACGGGTACGGCTAGTAATAACAACAACAACAATAATAATAATAATAATAATAATAATAATAATAATAATAATAATAAAACAAAAATACTTATAATAATAAAATAAGTACTAAGACAGATAAAATAAAATATAAAACCACTTAGCGAGAGTTAACACAACTTAAATAACCATATAATAACCAGGAAAAAAATGACGAACTCGAAAATCAACAGAAAAGTTCGTTGTATCTCAGACGACAGCAACCGCCGTATTGACATTGTGTTATGCATTAATGGTAGTAGGGGGGAGCCGAAAGTCTACGTAACTGCCGTTCTTTTCGAATCTTCTCATATAATCATGGGAAGTTAATGCTGAAAAACAAAATGTCTACGAGTCAAACTGTTCATTATTACCAGGATAAATACAAATAATACTGAAATATATTAATCAAGTTTCAGTTATAGATCTTCTCTTTTGTGCAAGAGGTATCATATCAAAATATTTTGTGCGAGATCGTGCGTATTTGCTTGTTTTCCGCACAGAACCAATACGCGGTAAGTGTGAAATACCACATTCAGTATTCCCAACGTAACACACATAACAATTTCCCTCTTCTTACCGCTTAAGCGCGACATTCATTTTACTGCTTTAGGCTTTTAACATATTATTTTTAGAGACGTTTAACATAGTAATAATTATAAATTGGAAATTTACCACTGCAATTTCACCTAAATTGCAATGTTAATTATTGTTTTTAAATATTTGCAAAAATTAAGTAAACTCTACAACACCACAAAAGTTACTGCATATGTAATGCAAGTAACATTAAGGAAGCCGTGAAAAAATCAACAAGATTCCAGATGCCGATGTTATTACTGCAATATGTTATATAAATAATATTGTTAAAATATTAAAATGAAAAATAAATCATTACATAACCTTACCGTTTGTTTTAAGTTCGCATTTATAGACTGGGGGAAAAAAAGACAGACGTATATCACGGCCTGCTGGAGTATAGTAAACACAGAAAACATTTTATAGCAACAATGCTGAAGAAAGATATTTTGGTTTTCCGAAGTTGCCGTCATTAAACAGAAACCAACATGGAGATTTCATTGCAACTAATTAGAAATTCGTCTTTCAGGTATGTAATAAACGACCTTCGCACAACTACGTTTCGCTTTTTCAATCTTTTCCTCGACCATGAAAACGTCAACATACCGCTCTTGTAACATATATTACTATTATGAATGGCGGGGAATATATAAATTTCAAGAACTCTCTAGTGACAGAGATAGTGACAAGTACAATCAAGTGTATCTGTGGCGATGCTAAGAAATCATTTATTGGAGATATGCACTGTTATTAATTAAGAAAGTGATCTATTTATATTTATTACAATGTTTTATCTTATAGGCTACATGCATCAGATAAATACAATAAATATTAGTAACATATAATGCTAGTAACACTTAAATAGTACATTATGCAACGAGCCTATAATAATAATAATAATTAAGAATCGAGTATGGATATTTATGAAACGAGCGCAAGGGAGCTTCATAATTTTCATACGAGCTTCTTAATTACCATTATAGGCGAGTTTCATACGACTTTTTATGCTCGACCATATTTCTAACTTGAAATTACCGGTATTCAGATGTATAAATTTTATTTGTAACTGACAAGATCGGAAGTGACCTTGTTCTAGGTCGTGAATTGTGAGATGTGCGCAGACGCGAAAGTATTGATTTTTTCCGAGGAACAATAATGTCATTGACCTTGACGTAGTCCCGTTAAACTTGATAATATTATAATATTATAACCTTGATTATTGAATTCGACATTGAAAAACGAGATGACAAATTTAATTTATTTGAATATTATTTACAATTAACGCTAATTATTATAGTAATAGAACATAACCTTCTGCGACAGTATTGGATTTCCAGCCTCCGTGAATTTTCGCTAATTCTCTTTCGATTGCATATCCGAGAATAATCGATACTTGCGGTTTTATAACGGTAGAAAGCTGACCTGTCATTGGCTGAACAGTTGTAACCTGAGTCGTCATTGGCTGAAAGACCTGACCTTTAATGAGTAGGTGTACTTTAATGACATGCATTAAAGGTCTGCTACCAGGTGTATAATTACTACATTTAGGCATGGTCGAGCATAAAATAAAATATAAAACCACTTAGCGAGAGTTAACACAACTTAAATAAGCATATAATAACCAGAAAAAAAAATGACGAACTCGAAAATCAACAAAAAAGTTCGTTGTATCGCAGACGACAGCAACCGCCGTATTGACATTGGGTTGCATTATTGGTAGTAGGGGGGAGCCGAAAGTCTACGTAACTGCCGTTCTTTTCGAATCTTCTCATATAATCATGGGAAGTTAATGCTGAAAAACAAAATGTCTACGAGTCAAACTGTTCATTATTACCAGGATAAATACAAATAACACTGAAATATATTAATCAAGTTTCAGTTATAGATCTCTCCTTTTGTGCAAGAGATATCATATCAAAATATTTTATACGATGAAAGAGTAATGGAACGGAGAAATATTCTCTCCGGCGACGGGATTTGAACCCGGGTTTGTAGCTCTACGTGCTGATGCTTTATCCACTAAGCCACACCGGATACCACCCCGGCGTCGGACAGAATCGTCTCAGATTAAGCTCCAACTCTTGGGTTCCCTCTAGTTGTCGCCCTCTGCACTACGTCATAGATGTCTATGAACGTAGGACCGAAGTCCACACATGTGCTGAGGTGCACTCGTTATGAGTGACTAGTTGGCCGGGATCCGACGGAATAAGCGCCGTCTTAAATCACGAAGTGATTTACGCATATCATATATATTATTTTAATGTACCGAAGTACATATGATATTTCCATGCAGATATTCTGCGTCATCATACGATGAAAGAGTAATGGAACGGAAAAAAATTCTCTCCGTTCCATTACTCTTTCATCGTATGATGACGCAGAATATCTACATGGAAATATCATATGTACTTACTTACTTACAAATGGCTTTTAAGGAACCCGAAGGTTCATTGCCGCCCTCACATAAGCCCGCCATCGGTCCCTATCCTGTGCAAGATTAAGCCAGTCTCTATCATCATACCCCACCTCCCTCAAATCCATTTTAATATTATCCTCCCATCTACGTCTCGGCCTCCCTAAAGGTCTTTTTCCCTCCGGTCTCCCAACTAACACTCTATATGCATTTCTGGATTCGCCCATACGTGCTACATGCCCTGCCCATCTCAAACGTCTGGATTTCAAGTTCCTAATTATGTCAGGTGAAGAATACAATGCGTGCAGTTCTGTGTTGTGTAGCTTTCTCCATTCTCCTGTAACTTCATCCCGCTTAGCCCCAAATATTTTCCTAAGCACCTTATTCTCAAACACCCTTAACCTATGTTCCTCTCTCAGAGTGAGAGTCCAAGTTTCACAGCCATATAGAAGAACCGGTAATATAACTGTTTTATAAATTCTATGTACTTCATATGTACTTCGGTACATTAAAATAAATAAATAAATAAATAAATAAATAAATAAATAAATAAATAAATAAATAAATATATATATATATATATATATAATATTTTATGAATGGCGAGCGAAATATAAATTTCAAGAACTCTCTAGTGACAGAGACAGTAACAAGTACAATCAAGTGTATCTGTGGCGATGCTAAGTAATCATTTATTGGAGATATGCACTGTTATTAATTAAGAAAGTGATCTATTTATATTTATTACAATGTTTTATCTCATGCATCAGATAAATACAATAATTATTAGTAACATATAATGCTAGTAACGCTTAAAATAATAATAAAATTTAACAAATATCATACAAACATTTTCACTTTATTTTTAAACTTAAGAAAATCCTTGCGCTTTTTCTCCTCACCGTCACTACTTCGTCACTTTTCATTTCGCACCGGTCTGCACGCCAGTCGCGTCATCGCAATCTGTTATCCAGGTCAGTCGCGTTGTTCTTTGTAGCAGCGGTGGGTGTTAACAAGCTCTTTGTCTCCAGAAGCGCGTCTTATGCGAACCGTGCACTGACGAGTTCCCAGGAATGTCAATTAATTCCCCTTCTGTGAAGTCGTGTAGTAATATTAGTTCTAATTAGCGAGGGGGTTGCGTGCCCCTCTGAATGCTCAAGTGGGTTCCTGCGCCTGCGGTGAGCGCCGGCTCAGCAGCCAGCCAGCCGTGATGCCAATTTGTAGCTCGCGTCTCTCAGGATTAATCTCACATCGCACTCGAGTTCGAATCCAGGGCAGTGCAAGTCGTCACCACTAGACAACTATTGGATTTCGCCACGATAATGGTGTGGTTTTGATGTTGTGTTGCGGATTCGAAGCAAATGTTGTCTAGGCCCTGCGTCATGACTAGGGACCGGACTTTTTTTATGTAATATCAAGGTATGAAATATGTAAATATTTATGTAAGAAAAATAAGCTGAATATGTACCAAAATATGTCTTCTTCTTCTTCAGCTACAGGGATTAGGCCTATTGGCCTGTTCCGTCTTCAAGTCTTAAATCATCTGTCCATCTTATTTTCGGTCTTCCGACATTTCTATATCCTGTTGGTGCATAATCCATAATTTGTTTTGGTAATCTGTCATTACTCATTCTTGTAATATGTTGGTACCAATTTTGTTTCTGATTTTTAATCTTTTCTTCTAAATTAAAAATATTTAATAATTGTCGGATATTTTCGTTTCTTTGATGATCCAATAAAGTATAACCTGCAACACCTCGTAGGAACTTCATTTCACTTACTTGGATTTTTCTTTTTGATGCGCGGTTTAATGACCAGTTTTCTAGCCGTAAGTTAATAATGGAACTGCTAGGGTTTTGTAAAATTTTAATTGCGTTGAACGCTGTGTTTTATTTCTTAAAGTTCTTCTTATTGTTCCACACATCTGTTGGAATTTGCTCAGCTTACTGTTAATATCCTGTTCACCCAAATAAGATATACTGCAGCCTAAGTAGTTAAAAGAAGATATCTGTTGTATAGTTCCTTGATTAATAACTATTTTACATCGCCTATGGTTAAGTCCTCTGAAAGCCATTGTTTTAGTTT
The DNA here is from genome assembly GCF_040183065.1 of Periplaneta americana. NCBI lineage: Eukaryota > Metazoa > Arthropoda > Insecta > Blattodea > Blattidae > Periplaneta > Periplaneta americana. The sequence continues at coordinate 131,273,043 of NC_091133.1, forward strand.
TGTTATTAGAAATGTTTAGGTTATATCCTTCTGTTATTAGCTGGAACTGGTAAGTTGCCATTTGTAGATCATCCTCAGAACCAAAATATGTAAAATCATGAAAATATTTAATATCAATATCTGGCAGGTATAGGATAGGTAAGACTCTCCGGTTGTGATTTCATAGAGCACCCGACTTTTTTTACCGCACACTTGACACATTATTATTTTTCCATCTGTAGTGAAAGCTTCGTCTATTGCAATCCATGATTTTATTTTTGTCGTTAGGGTTCAAGATACAGGGGCCATTTTAGTTAGTTAAAAGCAGTAGATAAACTCACTTGCACTTTATACTGTAAGTACTAAAATTAGAGAACTGAGTGAAATGAATGACACAACAGTACTCCAAGCACTGTTTCGCTTTACTGGATTAAGATAAAATAAGAAGAGATGTGGGACACATGCATTTTAGTTGCTCCCTGTAAGAAACAAAGTACCTACTAAAACCTCAAACTATAGGCATTTACAGACTGTTGTTTGAAAAGTGGCATTCCTGTCTTATTCGAAAGGGTAGGATTATTCCAGCCGAGAACCATACTTTCTAATTGCTCGGAAAATCCCATTTCCGTATAGATCTACTAAATTTAAAATAAAGAGGTCAAGCAATAACCTGAAAGTCTGTCAGACTTGACACGGGTTTTCCCTGGAAGAATTAGGAAGAGGATGGGTAACGTTGCAAATTGCATGGGAACGACTTATTAAGACGTGTCCAGAACAATTATAGTTCGAGAAAAATCATGTCGTCCTCCACCGCATGAAGGCAACGCTACTTTATGAGTGATTTTTAGAATGCAAAGTAGTTGTATGAGAAAGGTTGCCTTTTGTTCACTCACATTTACAGTTGGCGGTATGGGGTAAGTGCCTCTATACTTCCTGGAACTAAGGACGTTATGTTTCGTCCCGAAATATATCCTTTCTTGGGTAGGTAAAAAGGCTTTTTAAATCTGTGTATTTCAAATTGTAAACTTCCCCAGCAAAAGTTTTCTTTTTCCTTTCAGAGAAGTAAAAATGAATAAAACCCCTAAATATGTAGATTTATGTAATACCACGCCATAATATGTAATGCGGGGTAAATATGTAAAAATATGTAAGTATCAAATTTTAATATATTAATGGTAATTACAAGATTCGCAAATACTTGTTATTTATATACGGTTAGGTTGAAAGGAATATAATATGTAATTACATAAAAATCCGGTCTCTAGTCATGACACTTACACCAATGATCTCGCTTGTGTGTCAAGTTAGAATTACTTCACAGAAAAAAAAGAACGAAAACAAAAAAGAAAACGTTGTCAGCTGTATTGCACTGATGGATTGCTCTATAAATAGCACAGTCATGCTTTTGAATCCCACCTGAAGCAAATATGTGGAGGTTGCAAACAAAACCGGTCTTTTCCAAAATAGTATTTTTTTTTCAGGAAGTAGAAAAAACTGTATAGAGCTTTCAATTTACCTCAAAGTGAACGACAATTTTATGTGTCGTGCATGTTATTCTTGTTGTTCTAATGGTACCAATAATCAAAAATATTTTGGAAATGTCCAGTTTCTTTTGGAAATATGAGGGAAATGTTAACTTTTGTTCGAAAAAAAGAAGCTATTTGACATTTACAACAGTAAAACTTACACGTCAATTACATCAACTGTATCATGGAGTAACAAATAAAGGCTGCGGCAAAACATCCTCCCTAATTTAATAATAATAATAATCCGTGGCGCTACAGCCCGTGAAGGGCCTAGACCGACCAGCCGGCTGCTGGCGTCACGCCCACATGCCGAAGCAGAGGTGGACGATCATCCAACCAGAATGGAGGTATCGTGTGGTTAGTACGATGATCCCCCCACCCGTTATAGTTGGTATTCGCAACCGGATTTCGCTACCTATCGTAGCTCCCCAAGTGCATCACGATGCTGGATGGGCACCGGTCCCATACACTGGCCGAAATTTCATGAGAAAATGTCTTCCCCCATGAGGACTCGAACCAGCGCGCATTCCTTAACGCGAGTCCTAGGCGGGATGCCTTAGACCGCGACGCCACGGCGCGGGACTCCCTAATTTAAAGTTTAAATAAAAAACAGATGGATCAAAATAAGGAAACTTTATTAATATGAATGGTACCTTAACAGTGGAAATTTTTATTTTTTGATTAACGTGTCTCTCAAGTGGTGTCCTTCACTATCAATGCATTGTTGAATGCGACTTCGGAAATTCTGCATCACTCTAACTAGCATTTCTTGAGGAATAAGACCCATTTCTTTTTGTATTGCATTTCTTAGGTCTGGAAAAGTCCTCGGCCGATGTTTCAACACTTCAGCCTTAAGCTGTCCCCATAGAAATAATCTCAGAGTGTAAGGTCTGGTGATCGTGCTGGCCAAGGGACGCCGCCACGTGAAGAAATTAAGCACGCGGGAAACATCTGTCTCAAGAGTTTGAGTGAAATCTGAGCTATGTGAGAGGTGGCTCCGTCCTGCTGAAACCATACCTGGTCAATCTGCAACGCATTGACTCTTGGTGCCAAAAAATTGTTGATCATAAAAGTGTACCGCTGAGAGTTCACTGTCACTGTAGCACCATCCTCTTCAAAAAAGTAAGGACCAAGTATCCCGATTCTTGCAACCGCTCACCATACAGTAACACGGTTGTTATGTAGAGATTTTTCATGAAGTTCACGAAGGTTCTGTCCACTCCAATATCGGAAATTTTGATGATTCACGCATCCCGATAAGTGAAAATGTGTAATGCAGATGCTGAAGATGCTGTGGTTCTTTTTAGTGATGAAGCATATTTTCACTTATCGGGATGCCTGAATCATCAAAATTTCCGATATTGGAGTGGTAATTATGTGGTAAACATCGGTCAGGCAATCTTCCAGCAATAGGTGTTCAGATCGCATAGGCTTACATTATCAAATATAGACATATATTTTAATTAAATTTTGAAACTGTAACTGAAAATTATGTTTCCCGGATCTCTATTGCGTGAACATGGCGGCCTACATAATCACCCTACGATAACACTTTTAAAATAATTTAAATTAAAAAAAAAAAAACATTTAGCTCAACTATGTGAATACACATTGCATGAAAATAAAAATATGAATTGAATAGTTTATTTTTCTAGATATTCTTCACTTTCATTGTTTTATATAATGGAAAAATAAATATATTATAACACTTTTACAATAATTAGCAATAAAATATTATCACTCTTGCACATATAATTGGAAATGACGGATTTTGAATGAATTGCTAATTGAAACACATACAGAGTGTTGGAAATGTCCATTTTTTATACAAAAAACAATGAAAGTATTGGTATTATTATGATATGGAAGTATCCGGTTTTGATTGAAAATACTGAATTTTCCATACTATTTCTCATGGAAATGGACGAATTAGGATAAAAACAGTAACATATTCAGAAAGATGCCTCCCTAAACACACCGGAATTGTAAAAGACTCATTTTTTGTTTTCGGTGGAAATGACCGGTTTCGTTCGCAACCTCCACATATGTTTTCCCTTCGTCGACACGATTTCCTATATTAGGTTAGATGACGATCAGCGTCATGCTAACCCCATACACAGGAGTTTTTCTATCAGAACACAGATAAGGAATTTTTGTTCATTGGTAACGTTCCAAAAACCAGAGGCAATAAATGATGATAATAAAGGAAAAATATAATGGAAGTGATAGTTGTGGTAATCGCAATATCAGACCAACGCAACGTGAAGGATGCAGTAGTTGCACCACTACGTTTAATGATTAATGAGCTTTATTAATATAAGTACCGTACAAGGATAGGACAGCGAATTGAGTAAACTTAACTTCACCCAAATAAAGTGAACGTTACCTAAGAATTCTGGGTGAAGATATACTAAACACTGTATATTTTAAAAATAGGAACTCACCTGAGACTGCTATAAGTTTCGTAGATTTGTTTTCAGACAAGAAACAAATGACAAAGAAATCTGTTGTATTTTCGATTCATAAAAAAAAACATTCAAATCCACCATTTAAAAATAACTCTATGGACGAAAGAAAACTAACAACAATATTGGTAACCACATCAACAATATTGGTAACCACATAAAAGTCTACTAATTTCCTGAGTTATCGTGTAAAAAATCAGTTTGAAATTAATGCACATAAAGATTTGTGGAAGCTTGTTACGAATCCTTCATATATGATTATTTTTCGTGACCAGAATATTGTACAAAATGGAAATATAAAAATTGGAAATTTATCTTTTGAAGAGGTGGAGAAGTTCAAATATCTTGGAGCAACAGTAACAAATATAAATGATATTCGGGAGGAATTTAAACACGGAATAAATATGGGAAATGCATGTTATTATTCGGTTGAGAAGCTTTTATCATCCAGTCTGCTGTCAAAAAATCTGAAAGTTAGAATTTATAAAACACTTATATTACCGGTTGTTCTTTATGGTTGTGAAACTTGGACTCTCACTTTGAGAGAGGAACATAGGTTAAGGGTGTTTGAGAATAAGGTGCTTAGGAAAATATTTGGGGCTAAGCGGGATGAAGTTACAGGAGAATGGAGAAAGTTACACAATGCAGAACTGCACGCATTGTATTCTTCACCTGACATAATCAGGAACTTAAAATCCAGACGTTTGAGATGGGCAGGGCATGTAGCACGTATGGACGAATCCAGAAATGCATATAGAGTTTTAGTTGGGAGACCGGAGGGAAAAAGACCTTTGGGGAGGCCGAGACGTAGATGGGAAGATAATATTAAAATGGATTTGAGGGAGGTGGGATATGATGATAGAGAATGGATTAATCTTGCTCAGGATAGGGACCAATGGCGGGCTTATGTGAGGGCGGTAATGAACCTCCGGGTTCCATAAAAGCCAGTAAGTAAGTAAGTAAGTAAGTAACTAAATATTTGTGGAAAGTTTTTTATTTCCTGTAAAATTTTCATTTTTGGACTTGACTAATTTTTGCACCGTGATTTTTTATCGGGCGCGGCGACCATATGTTTCTTGTACACCCTGCCTGCAGCTGATGTTTTTGCAAAGGCTCGTAGGTTCGGTCGAGCCGCCACTGACGAGCAGCACAGGTCGATAGGGCTGTGTGCATCCGACAGGTCGGTTACTGGGAATGCGGTGATTAATGCCCCGCGTCCTTTCACCCGGAAATATTGCAGGCAGTCAATCAAACTTCTTCCCTCTTCCTCTATAGTTTTCAAACGTTTAACAAAGTAAAAAAACTACACGCGACTGAACCTGAAGGGAGACGCACATGACGCTTAATGGCGGCTATATTTTTTCTCCAATTCATACGCACCATGCATAGCCTAATGGGACGTTTTGGTATATTAAGGCTTCTTCTTCTCAAGTGAAATAAGCTAATATATTATGATAATAGGGTGTTAACTAAAATGAGTTGAGTGGTGAAAGTTATAGAAGACCACCGCTGAAATCGCTGCCGTCACAGGCCAAGATTTATTTCAACTGACGCTACGATCCGAATTAACCTTCAATCTGAACAGGCCAGGGGTTCTAATTCCTTCCTACAAGTCTATAACCATCTGTCTTCAATCTCAAAGTTCAATAAAGCGAAAAAAATAATTGCATTGCAATTATGTTTTAAAGACATTTAAGATACGGGAATTTTCCTTGAAGCAAGTAAAGAGATGGGTTTGGAAGTAAATCCCGACGAGAATATTGTACGAAATGGAAATATAAAAATTGGAAATTTATCCTTTGAAGAGGTGGAAAAATTCAAATACCTGGGAGCAACAGTAACAAATATAAATGATATTCGGGAGGAAATTAAACACAGAATAAATATGGGAAATGCCTGTTATTATTCGGTTGGGAAGCTTTTATCACTCAGTCTGCTGTGAAAAAATCTGAAAGTTAGAATTTATAAAACAGTTATATTACCGGTTGTTCTGTATGGTTGTGAAACTTGGACTCTCACTTTGAGAGAGGAACATAGGTTAAGAGTGTTTGAGAATAAGGTGCTTAGGAAAATATTTGGGGCTAAGCGGGATAAAGTTACAGGAGAATGGAGAAAGTTACACAACACAGAACTGCACGCATTGTATTCTTCACCTGACATAATTAGGAACATTAAATCCAGACGTTTGAGATGGGCAGGGCATGTAGCACGTATGGGCGAATTCAGAAATGCATATATAGTGTTAGTTGGGAGACCAGAGGGGAAAAGACCTTTGGGGAGGCCGAGACGTAGATGGAAGATAATATTAAAATGGATTTTAGGGAGGTGGGATATGATAAAGACTGGATTAATCTTGCTCAGGATAGAGACCAATGGCGGGCTTATGTAAGGGCGGCAATGAACCTCCGGGTTCCTTAAAAGCCAGTAAGTAAGTAAGTAAGTATAAGAATGAAAATTATATACCTCGATATTTGAGATCTATTTCATACCATCTCAAGCTCCACATTAACTTTCAAGAAGATGTTCCAAATGATGAGCAATAAAAATTTAAATATAATTTGTAAACATATTAATTTAAATAAAATTATTCTCTTTTTCCAACATTATTATTCGTTTTCGTTTAGGCATTTCTTTCTATGGAATGTGGACTTTAGTTCAATGTGAATTTTAAGTGGATCTTTTTACATTTCGAAAGTATTAGTGATAGACTTTTTGGAATGCTGGAAATTTTTGGTATGTGGACGTTACCAAATTTTGGACATTTTGGTATATTGGAACTTTTAGACATGGACCACATCTCTGATAAGTGTCCAGCGCTCTAGCCACTAGGCCCCAGTGACGGCTATAAAATTGTTACTATTACGTTATCTTTATTGTGCATTATTATCGGGTAAACTAACTCGTAGATACTGTCCAATAGTTTAGGGCAAATAGTTTTTCATACACACCAACAAACAGACAGACGGCATCCCCAAAAGTATGCTATTTTTTAGTTTTCCGTGATGCTGAAAAGTATATTCTTGCGAAAATATCTAGAAGTCGTAACAGACAATAAAACAATTAAGGGGGGACAAACAGGTTTGAGCACTAAAAATTAGGGAAATTCAATATTTTTTTCTCAGCAATTAATGATTTTTTTTTTCTTGCAATGTTACATGCTCACTATTCACAGATTCTGCAATTATAGATTATTTTCAAATTTACTAAACGTTTCACCATTATGAGTAATTATCATAAGAAAAAACTAGCCGTTTTTGTGATAATGTCCACAAATATATTTCTGAGCCATTCTTTTTTCTATTTATTCCTGAATGTCAAATGAACAATATGAACTACAGTACAATCTTTGAAACGTCTAGAATAGATGTTTTTTTTTTTTTAAATTTCTTATGAGAATTTAAATTTTTAATGTTTTTAGGTATTTTTAAAAATAAACTAGAAATGATACAGCAATAACTGTAGTTCATCTTGTTCACAAGTATGAAAGACTGTTGCATGCAAAATTTTACTGCGATATCTTAGAAACTTATCGAGTTACACAATTTTTTTTTAAATACAAGTTATGGGAAAGGAGTGTTAAATACACCTTATGTGTGGAGAGCTAAATAAGGGCACGCTCGCATGTTTATGGTGATATCTACCAAAATATTGTATATCGTAAAAATTCCTTCACTGACATAACTTGAGCTATATATATAATCATAATTTTCCTTACTGTGTGTACCTAAAATATTGTATTCATTGTATGCTTTGCACTGCACTATTTTATTATTATTATTATTATTATTATTATTATTATTATTATTATTATTATTACTACTACTCTTATTTATCATCATCATCATCATCAATAATTGGCTTATTTTTTATACTTTGTATGTCTCATTTATTTTGACCTGCTGTTCATATTTTATTATCCTTTTTCCTTTCTTTCTTTATGTTATATATTATGTCTGGTCCACACCTGTGCAGTAATGGTCAGCGCGTCTGGCCGCGAAACCAGGTGGCCCGGGTTCGAATCCCGGTCGGGGCAAGTTACCTGGTTGAGGTTTTTTCCGGGGTTTTCCCTCAACCCAATACGAGCAAATGCTGGGTAACTTTCGGTGCTGGACCCCGGACTCATTTCACCGGCATTATCACCTTCATTTCATTCAGACGCTAAATAACCTAGATGTTGATACAGCGTCGTAAAATAACCCAATAAAATAAAAATATTATGTCTGATTTCTACTTACTTGTTGTTTACATTATATTATTATTATCTTATTCAGTTTTGTGTGTAAAATTGTAGTGTACTTTGTAAATTTGTAGTGTTTCTTGTAACGCAGTTTTACTCCTGTGAGTGTTAGAGAAGGCCGTATGGCCTTAACTCTGCCAGGTTAAATAAACCATTATTATTATTATTATTATTATTATTATTATTATTAAATATAAATGTCCAATGTCTATATAAAAATTAATTTAAAAATCATTTTTTTACTCTCAAACCTGTAATTCCCTCTTAAATTGTTTAAACTAAAGTAAACCCCATTGCAGGCCAAATCTGCCCAGAGGGTGGCGAGAGGTTAAGGCACACACCTTCACAGACAATCGGCATTTAATAGCAGTAGGGATGTCAGCCCTACTTGTCCGGCGTCTTTAACTCCAAGGAAATACCCCTGGTACTCATTTCTGTTAGAGACTGAGTAGACGTCAGGGCCATAGTACGGCTGGAAGGATTAGATCAGTGGAAAAATCTATGACCCCATCAGGAATCGAACACGCGAGCTTCCAGCTTGTAGCGTTAATCACAACGCTGACGCGCGTCCCAGTTATATTATTTGCTTGGTTATGATTTGTATATCTGTTTTCAGGTTCTGAAAATGTTCTTTCATGCATACAGTAATAGCTACTTCCACAAACTTCCGATGAGTACTGTTAATGCATTTCATTAACTGACAATATTGTAATTTACAGCACACCCTGTAGCGCTTAATAAGGCAGGCTGAGATTGTGACCCCTGACGTAAAGTGACACGGGGTCAAAGACCATGCTCGAATTGTTTCAATTTATTGTAGACATTTCGTTGAGCAGATGTGAGTTATTAGATCTGTTGCTGTGGATACGACGACAATGTTCAGCTAGCTCATTGGTTTAATGATCTAAGCCCAAGGAAGCACGGCGCATTAAAAACAATTGACGTTCTCAAACTTCAAGCATATAAATCTTGAAAATGCTTGGCTTAAGTACCTATTTATTTAATGCAGGTTTTATGGATGGCGGTAATGGCACAAAGGAATGGGAGGAGGGGGATGTGAACACACGTGGACACGAGTCCTGTGACATGCACTCTTGTGAGAAATAGTTCAGCTGGACCACGTTCCTTGTCCATCGCTAAGTCCATCGAACTTCGTCATCGATGAGTGACAGTGACTCCTTACATTAACGACGACTATTGAGTTGAGAAACTATACTTTTCGTATGTAAGGATTATGATTCTTTTTTTATTTTTTACACCAACATATTACTATGATTGTACTTAGTCACATACTTTCAAATTGTGACTTGAGTAGGTTTCTATAATAAAAAGAAAGCAATTCAAACAGAAATCCGAAATTACTCCGTGACATTATTACCTGTAAGCCTAATTCACTATTTTAAATATTTATCTTCACGTGGGTGTCAAGGAAAAAAATAGATTTCAAGATTTTCTCATTACATGTCTGCATTGCAGAAGTGATGAAGAGCACAACAGTAAAAGACAAATACAAACATGGAAATTACTTAAGAAAATTTGCGTTAACTGCACTGACGTTCGTTTTTGTACGTTTGTGTTATGTGATATTCTTTCATAATTTGCTAGTAAAATGTGAAATAAAAATTATACTGTAAGTTATTATTTTAAAATTATTTTATGTAGGTATTTTATTCTGATTTTAAGAATGACATATTTAATGATATAAAGTAAAGTATTCCAGAAATTCTGCTGCTATAGATAATTTATAAATGTGCTGTATTATACCTTTGAATTTCTGATGATATGACGTTGTTAACAGAAGACATGGCATTAAGGGGTATGCTACTGGAGCTAAATGACAGCTGCGAGCAGTATGGGATGAAGACAAATGCAAATAACACGAAGACCATGGTCATAGGAAGAAAAATAAAAAAGGTAAACTTGCGAATTGGAAATGAGGCAGTAGAGCAAGTGGACAGCTTCAGATACTTGGTGTCTACTATAAGCAGTAACATGAGCTGCTGCCAGGAAGTCAAAAGGAGGCTAGCAATGGCAAAGGAAGCTTTTAATAGAAAAAGGAGCATCTTCTGTTAACATCTGGAAAAAGAACTAAGAAAGTGCTTTGTGTGAAGTGTGGCGTTGTATGGGGCAGAAACATGGACATTACAAAGAAGTGAACAGAAGCGATTAGAAGCATTTGAAATGTGGATATGGAGAAGAATGCAGCGTGTGGAGTGGACAGACAGCACAAGAAATGAAGCTGTCTTGGAAGAGTGGGTGAAGAAAGAATGATGCTGAAACTGATCAGGAAGAGAAAACCGAATTGGTTGAGTCACTGACCGAGAAGAAACTGCCTACTGAAGGATGTACTGGAAGGAATGGTGAACGGGAGAAGAGTTCGAGGTAGAAAAAGATACAGTATCAAATAATACACGACATTAAGATATGAGGCGTTCAGAACTAAAGTGGATTAAATCACAAATTTTCATACATTGAGTTTAATTCATTTTTTGATTGTCTGAAGTTGGATCTTTTCCGAGCAGTAACAGATCAAGTCTTAATTTCCAAGCATTCGCCGGTAGGTGACACTAGTCACTTTTGGCTCATATTATTTGTTCATGATGTTCTGAGCCATAGTGGATCAAGTCACCAAAGCGTTGCATGAATTAACATCACAATTGTTTATATTTTATAAATCTAGAATTTGAGGATGGAGCAATAAAATTATTGCTAGTCAAATTAGATAATTCACTAGAGCAGGTTAACTTTAAGTCATATTATCTCAAAACCATGGCTCATGGACTTGATCCACTTTAGCTCTGAACGCCTCATATATGGATCATATGAGGAAACAAAGAGGAAGGCAGAAAATAGGAAAGATTGGAGAATGCTGAGTTTGTAGTGAAAGACCTGCCCTTGGGCAGAACTCTAGGAATGAATGAATGAATGAATGAATACCTTTGAAAGGCTGTAGAGCGATTACTAACTGTTATTTAAAAATGTACATACAATGATACATATATAACCCTAGCATGTCAGCTGCTTCGTGATTAGGATTCCCTTGATTGGAGAATAATAATAATAATAATAATAATAATAATAATAATTATAATGATTGTGAGATGGGAATTTGAGTTTAGTTTCTGATTATCAGTTATGTTTAACGAAAAAGGAATTAACTTCGATTTCATGACTTACTTACTTATTGGCTTTTAAGGAACCCGGAGGTTCATTGCCGCCCTCACATAAGCCCGCCAGCGGTCCCTATCCTGTGCAAGATTAATCCAGTCCCTATCATCATATCCCACGTCCCTCAAATCCAGTTTAATATTATCTTCCCATCTACGTCTTGGCCTCCCTAAAGGTCTTTTTTCCCTCCGGCCTCCCAACTAACACTTTATATGCATTTCTGGATTCGCCCATACGTACTACATGCCTAGCCCATCTCAAACGTCTGGATTTAATGTTCCTAATTATGTCAGGTGAAGAATACAATGCGTGCAGTTCTGTGTTGTGTAACTTTCTCCATTCTCCTGTAACTTCATCCCTCTTAGCCCCAAATATTCTCCTAAGCGCCTTATTCTCAAACACCCTTAACCTATGTTCCTCTCTCAAAGTGAGAGTGCAAGTTTCACAACCATAAAGAACAACCGGTAATATAACTGTTTTATAAATTCTAACTTTCACATTTTTTTATAGCAGACTGGATGATAAAAGCTTCTCAACCGAATAATAACAGGCATTTCACATATTTTATCTGTGTTTAATTTCCTCCCGAGTATCGTTTATATTTGTTACTGTTGCTCCAAGATATTTGAACTTCTCCACCTCTTCCAATTTTTATATTTCCATTTCGTACAATATTCTCGTCACGAGACATAATCATATACTTTGTCTTTTCGGGATTTACTTCCAAACCTATCTCTTTACTTGCTTCCACTAAAATTCCCGTGTTTTCCCTAATCGTTTGTGGATTTTCTCCTAACATATTCACGTCATCCGCATAGACAAGCAGCTGATGTAACCCGTTCAATTCCAAACCCTCTCTGTTATCCTGGACTTTTCTAATGGCATACTCTAAAGCAAAAGCAAATTTGTATTCGAGCCAGTTTCTGAGAATAAAATAATGAAAATGTTGCCCTGAAAGATTTCTCTCCTCCCTCAACAGAAAGAAACTGAGAAGGAGGAGGTCACAGTACACGAGGTCCGTCGATGCAATCTTCTGCCCGTGCTTATTATATTGTGTGCGCTATAGAGCTTCGGTATTATACAGTTTTATTTGGACAAGATGAAACAACTGATGTACAGGAGTGATTTACGACTTGTCAACTCACCACTATCGAAGGAGACCTCGCTGACCATGATCCACTTGGCGGCGAAGTAGAGCTGCAGCCGGACGTAGCGGCCCACGCGGTTGTGCAGCTTGATGGTCACGTTGCGCGCGTGCTCCATGATGAGGTCGGGCATGTACGAGAACAGCACGGGCTCGCCGAAGAACTGATGGCCCCCGATGCTGAAGTGCACTTTGGCGTGAGAGAAGACCTGCAAACAATAAGCCAAACAGATTGTAACAACCAGCCCCATGACATCACAACAGGCTGAGAAGACTGCTCCTCAACACCTGGTCACTGCGAACGCGTGACTGCATTGTCTTATCCAAAGTCACGCTCTAATCAAATCTCTGTACCATGAGAGGATCTCATTAAAAAGGCACAAGTTAGACGTCTGGTATAGATATATCGTAGATTACTGCATATCATTCACGTGCCAATCCACCAATGGAGTGTATGAATGTACTGAGCTTCATGTAAGTGGGAAACAACTGGAGGATCTGGCAATTTCGAACGGGAATATAATAAACTGTAGGTAGATTTAGTACAAGTTGGAAACAACGGGAAGCTATGACAAGTTGTAAGTCAGATTGTATAACAGCTTAGGCAGATTTAATACAAATTGGAAACAACTGGAGGATCTAACAATTACAAACTAAGATATTTGAAAACTTAGGCTGATTTTCTAGAAGTTGAGAACAACAGGAAGATCCGACAAAATGTTACAAATCAGAATGTATAAAACTTAGGTAGATTTAATACAAGTTGCAAACAACAGGAAGATCTGACAAATGATGAGGTAGAATGTATAAAAATTTAGGCAGATTTAATGTAAGTTGAAAACAACTAGAGAATCTAACAATTACAAACTAAAATATTTAAAAACTTAGGCTGATTTACTAGAAGTTGGAAACAACAGGAAGATCTGACAAATTACAAATCAGAATGTATAAAACGTTAGGCAGATTTAGTACAAGTTACAAACAGCAGGAAGATCTGACAGATTATAAGGCAGAATGTATAAAAATTTAGGCAGATTTAATATAAGTTGAAAACAACTAGAGAATCTAACAATTACAAACTAAAATATTTAAAAACTTAGGCTGATTTACTAGAAGTTGGAAACAACAGGAAGATCTGACAAATTACAAATCAGAATGTATAAAACGTTAGGCAGATTTAGTACAAGTAACAAACAGCAGGAATATCTGACAGATTATAAGGCAGAATGTATAAAAATTTAGGCAGATTTAAGATTTAATACACGTTGAAAACAACTGGAGGATCTAACAATTACAAACTAAAATAATTAAAAACTTAGGCTGATTTACTAGAAGTTAGAAACAACAGGAAGATCTGACAAATTACAAATCAGAATGTATAAAAACTTAGGTAGATTTAGTACAAGTTACAAACAACAGGAAGATGTGACAAATTATAAGGCAGAATGTATAAAAATTGAGGCAGATTTAAAATTTAATACACGTTGAAAACAACTCGAGGATCTAACAATTACAAACTAAAATATTTAAAAACTTAGGCTGATTTACTAGAAGTTGGGAACAACAGGAAGATCCGACAAAATGTTACAAATCAGAATGTATAAAAACTTAGGTTCAGATTTAGTAGAAGTTGCAAATAGCAGCAAGATCTGACAAATTATGAGGTAGAATGTATAAAAATTTAGGCAGATTTAATATAAGTTGAAAACAACTGGAGAATCTAACAACTACAAATTAAAATATTTAAAAACTTGGCAGATTTACTAGAAGTTGGCAACAACAGGAAGATCTGACAAATTACAAATCAGAATGTATAAAACCTTAGGCAGATTTAGTACAAGTTACAAACAACAGGAAGATCTGACAAATTATAAGGCAGAATGTATAAAAATTTAGAAAAATTTAAGATTTAATACACGTTGAAAACAACTGGAGGATCTAACAATTACAAAATAAAATGTTTAATAACTCTAGCTGATTTACTAGAAGTTGGAAACAACAGGAAGATCTGACAAATTACAAATCAGAATGTATAAAAACTTAGGCAGATATAGTACAAGTTGGAAACAGCTGGAGGATATCATAATTATAAACCAGTATATATAAAACTTATGCAGTTCTATTACAATTTGTAAACAACAGAGGATCTGTCAAATTATTTCAGAATGTATAAAAACTTAGGCAGATTTAGTACAAGTTACAAACGACAGAAGGATATGACAAATTATAAGGCAGAATGTATAAAAATTCAGGCAGGTTTAATATTTAATATACGTTGAAAACAACTGGAGGATCTAACAATTACAAACTAAAATATTTAAAAACTTAGGCTGATTTACTAGAAGTTGGGAATAACAAGAAGATCTGACAAATTACAAATCAGAATATATAAAAACTTATGCAGATTTAGTACAAGTTGGAAAAAACTGGAGGATGTGGCACTAAAAAACAAAACTATTTAAAAACTTAGGCAGATTTATAACGGGGGAATCTGAAAATTATAAATCAGAATGTATAAAATCTTAGTCATACTTAGTACAAGACGGAAACAACAGCAGGATTTAAGAATTAACAAACCAAAATATTAAAAAAACTGAGGCAGATTTACTGCAAATTGGAAATATGGGATCTGATAATACAAATCAGAATATATTATATACAAACTTAGGTACATTTAGTACAAGATGGACACAAGAGTAAGATTGAAACTACAGGAATATGTGACAACTGTAAAGTTTACGGTT